>NC_057861.1:482239986-482474986 GCF_019393635.1 Dromiciops gliroides
TTATACAAAAGCTGACTGAAATCTTCTGGGTTAAATGGCAAGAGGAGGCTGTTCCCCAGGAGTTCAAGTTTGCCTCTATTGTCCATCTCTATAAAGGAAAAGGAGATAGGTTTTCCTGTGACAATCACAGTGAGGTCACTCTCTTCGTCATTGCTAGCAAGATTCTTGCCAGAGTCCTCCTGATCTTTTACCTGGAAGATGGTTCGTGTGGCTTTAGGAAGGACTGAGGATATGACGTTTGTTGCCTGACAACTCTATGAGAAATGACAGGAGCCTAACAGAGGTCTGTATACAATGTTCATTGATCTCATCAAGGCTTTTGATCCTGTCAGTAACAGGACTTGTGGAACATTATGGCAAAATTTGGCTTCCTAGAGAAGTTCATTCATATTATACATCAGTTCCACGACACCATGCTTGCATAGGTTCTGGATAATGAACAATACTGTTGGGCAGACACCTTTAATGAGAATGAAAATGGTATCAAGGTTAGCTACCACACTGACAGTAAATTATTTAACTTGAAAAGACTACAAGGCAAGACAAAAGTGAGGGAGAATTGGTGTGTGACTTTTTGTTCAAAGATGACTTTCCATTCAATGCAGCCTCTGAGGCTGAGATGAAACAGAGTATGGATCACTTCTCTGCTGCTTGTGTTAATTTTGACCTGAATATTAACACCAAGAAAACAGAGGTTCTTCCCCAGCCAGCACTATATCATCCGTATACATGAAACCATCGGTTATAGAAAATGGAGAAATTATGAATACCATGGATAATTCCACTGACCCGGGCAGTATACCTTCCAGAAATGTACACATAAATGATGAGATTAATGCAAACACTGCCAGAACTAGCTTAGTGTTTGGGAGGCTCTGAAAGAAAATGTGAGAGAGAAGAGGTATTAGGCTGCCAACCAAATTGAAGGTCTAGGGAGCTGTTATGCTGACCTCATTGTTGTATGCCTGGGAAACCTGGACGGTCTCCCAGCACCATACCAGGATACCAAATCTCTTCCATTTAAAATGTCTTAGGAAGATTCTGAAGATCACCTGGCAAGATAAGGCACCAGACCTGACAATCTTTCCTGATATAAACTGCCAAGCATTCAAATCTCACTGCAGAGAGAAACTCTGATTGGGATGGCCACATTTTTTGAAAGCCAAGAATTTTTTGTCTAAAAGACGATTTTACAGAGAACTCACACAAGGCAAGCACAGAGGTGAGAAGAAGAAATATAAGGACACTCTCAAAGTTTCTCTGAAGAACTTTGGAATTGATTATGAGACATGAGAGACACTGGTACAGAACCTCCCAGAATGCCGTGTCTGCATCAAAGAAGGCATGTCCTCTATGAGTGAAGCTCATTACAGTAGCTCAGAAGAAATGTGAGATCCTCAAATTTAGAGACGTCTCCGCTCCAAATGTTTATATGGACTATTTGTGCCCAACTTATGGCAGAACCTTCCAACCTCCCATTGGTCTGATCAGACACAGTTAGACACACTGTACCTTGACCCCAACATAGTTATGTCTTCCACCTGAAAGAACAACCAACCAACCAATCAACAATGCCTAGTACATGAATATACAAACATTCTATGATTTGTAAGTCATTCCCAATGAAGGAACTCCCTCAGTCAATAGGAGTAGCAGCCCTTCAGTGTTTCAGTAGATAAAGTCTTTGGTTGCCTGAGACTCTAAAGAAGTAAGTGATTTACTTGCCTATGGTAACATAGCTAGTAAGTTTCAAAAGGAGAACTTAAACCCAGGTTTTCTTGAACCCAAGCTCAGCATTCTGTCTACTCTACATACTGCATAGCATTGCCCCATTCACAAATAAGTTTTTATACTTATTTTGTTGTCTTAGTCATGTCCAACTTTGTTTGACCCCCTTGCAGTTTTCTTGGCAAAGATACTGGAGTACTTTAGCATTTCCTTCTTCAGCTCATTTTATAGATGAAGAAACTGGGCAAACAGGATTAACTGACTTGCCCAGGATCAACACAGTTAGGAAGTGTCTGAGACAAGATTTGAGCTCAGAAATATGAACCTTCTTTACTCTAGGGCTAGCACTCAATTCACTGCACAACCTTTGGAAGTTGGTACATTCAAAAATACCAGAGGTGGCTAGGTGGCACAGTGGATAAAGTGCCGGCCCTGGATTCAGGAGTACCTGAGTTCAAATCCGGCCTCAGACACTTGACACTTACTAGCTGCGTGACCCTGGGCAAGTCACTTAACCCCCATTGCCCCACAAAAAAAAAATACCAGAAGAATTATTTATAACAATAGACTGAATTAGAAGAGAAATCATCAGAATCATATAGTCTCATACATTTAGAGCTGGACAGATCCTTCCAAGTTATCTATTCCATCTGTTTTACAAATGAAGAAACACAAGCCCAGGGAGCTTAAATGATTTGTACCAGGTCATATAGGTGATAGAACTGAGATTTGAATCCAGGCCCTCTGACCCCAGATTCAGTCCTTTCCCCATTGTATATTACTATTACTACATTACCCCTCTACAGCATTATTGAAAAGTGGTCATCTAGCCCCTGCTTCTACACCACCAGTTGTGGCAAACTCATTATTTTATGATTTATTTCATTTCATTTGAATTTTTAAAAAATGTATTTCCCAGTCACAGAATAAACAAAGCAAAATAATGTGGTAAAATTAAATTTGATTGACTCGTTTGGCAGAGGCCACACCTGGCCCACACTGAAGTTACGTATGCTACTGAGGTCAGAAGGAGAAACCTCTCTCCATAGGCAGTTTTTGAAGGACATCCCCTTTTGGGGGAGGAAAATTAGACACTCGCTGAGGGGAGTCTGAGTCTCTTCCGGAGCTCACTCTCTTCTTCCCTCTTCCTTGCTGGTGGTGGTGCGAGCAGGAGCCTGGTTGTAAGCTGTGCTTTCCATTGAAGCTATGAGTTCCAGGTGGTGAGTGACTCTGCTCTTTTAATAGACTTAGGTTAGAGCGAGGAGGATTATCTGTATTTCTTTTTTCCTATTTCCTTGTCTTTGATTTTATTAATGTCACCTTTGCTGTTTACTTTATTCTCCTTAATAAAATCTGATTCATCTGTGGAAGAGAGGCTGTAAGGCTCCTTTTTTATTGGCCTGGGAGAAATATCTAAAAAGGCAGTTTCTGTGGGGAGGGAGCTTTAAACCTAGAAGTCCCTCATTATCTCTGGAACCCCAATATTTAGGCAAACCACCCAATTAACTCTTCATATATTAAATTTGGCCCCCACAATAAACAACCAAAAAAAAAAGCCCACCCTAACCCCATCCTTCCAGTTACCCAAGTTTGCAATCTAAACTCATCCTTGCCTCATCATTCTCCCACCTCAAACACCCAAATAATTGCCCGTTTTGTCATTTCTGTGTTCAAACCATCTTTCATCCATCTCCATTCTGAATGCTACAATTCTAGCTCAGGTTCTCGTTTCCTTTCACCTAGCTTATTTCAACAGTCTCTTAATTGGCCTCTCTGTTTTGGGTCTCTCTCCTTTCCATTTTGTCCTCCACACAGGTACTAAAGTTATGTTCCTAAAGCAAATGTTTGGCCATGTCAGTCTCCTGCTCAAAATGTTCTAAGGGCTTCCTCTTCACTCAGTCAATCGATAAACATTTATTAAGTACCTACTCTTTGCTAAGTGCTGGGGATACAAAAAGAGGCAAATGACAGTCCCTGCCTTCAAGGAATTTACAGTCTGATAAAGCAAGTTGTATATGGGATAAACAGGAAATAATTTAAAAGGAAAAGCACTAGAATTAAGAGGGTTCAGGAAGGGGTGGCTAGGTGGCACAGTGGATAAAGCACTGGCCCTGGATTCAGGAGTACCTGAGTTCAAATCTAGCCTTAGACACTTGACACTTACTATCTGTGTGACCCTGGGCAAGTCACTTAAACCCCATTGCCCCACGCAAAAAAAAAAAAAAGGGGGGGGGATCAAGAAAAGCTTCCTATAGAAAATAGGTTTTTATTGAGTTCTTGAAGGAAGACTGGGAACTCTAAGTGGAGGAGGAAGAGAATCCCAGACAAGGGGGACAGGCAGAGGAAATTCCTAGAGTGGAGAGGTGTATTCTCTTGTTGGCTAGGAGGCCAGTATTGCTGAATGGAAGAGTACCAATCTGAAAGAGAGGTGTTAAGGAGACTGGAAATGTAGGAGGAGGGTAGGTTATGAAGGACTTTGAATGCCAAATGGAGCATTTTGTATTTAATCCTGGAGGCAATAGGAAACCACTGGAGTTGGGGAGTTGGGGAATAAAGATGGGCAACATGGTTGGACCTGTGTTTTATGGAAATCACTTTCATGACTGAATGGAGGATGGATGACAAGGGGAAGAGACCTAGCAACAGGCTATTACAATAGTCCTGCATCAGGTGGTGGGTGTTAGAGGAGAGAAGGGGGCTTATTCCAGAGATGTTGCAAAGGTGAAATTGATAAGGTCTTCACAATGGATTAAATATAGGGGAGTAAGAGACAGTCAAAAGTTGGAAATGACTCCTAGGTTATGAGCCTGAGGGATTAGGAAGATAGTATTGGGCAAGGTAGGAGAAAAGGAGAGGGTTTTTTTTGTTTGTTTGTTTGTTTTTATTTGTTTTGCAGGGCAATAAGGGTTAAGTGATTTGGCCAGGGTCACACAGCTAGTAAGTGCCAAGTGTCTGGGGTCGGATTTGAACTCAGGTCCTCCTGAATCCAGGCTGGTGCTTTATCCACTGCACCACCTAGCTGCCCCAAAAAGGAGGGCTTAAGGGGAAAATAGTTTAGTTTTGGACTTGAATTTAAGAAGTGGAGTTTATGGGGGGTGGGATAGCATGTGGTGGTGAGATGTGACATGATCTGATTGGACCTTTGCTTTAGGAAAATCAGGGTAATGGCTGAATGGATTGATAGGAGTGGGGAGAAACTTGAAGCAGGCAGGTCCACCCATAGACTATTGCAATAATCTAGTCATGAAGTGATGAGGGCCTGTGCCAGAGTCATAGCAGTATCAGATGAGAGAAGGGGGCATTTGAGAGATGTTGTAAAGGTGAAACTGACAGGTCTTGGCAACAGCTTGGAAATGGGGTGGAGGGACGGGCAGGGACTTTGGTGAGAGTGAGGAATCTGGATGACACCTAGATTGTAAATTTGAGGAACTGGTAGGATGGTGTTGTCCTCTACAATAACAGGGAAAGTTAGAGTCCAGGGAGGGCTTAGCGGGAAAGTTAATGAGTTCCATTTTGGACATAATGAGTTTAAAATGTCTACTGAACATTCAGTTAGGACTGTAGAATGGAGATATTAGGGGGCAGCTAGGTGGCACAGTAGATAAAGCATGGGTCCTGGATTCAGAAGGACCTGAGTTCAAACCCAGCCTCAGACATTTGATACTTATTAGCTGTGTGACCTTGGGCAAGTCACTTAACTCTCATTGCCTGGCAAAAAACCAAAAAACCAAAACCACCAAAACCCAAAAAAGAATGGAGATATTAACAGCATCTATTTCATGGGATTATTGTGAGGATTAGATGAATTACTATATACCAAGCGGTTCCAAAGGTTGTCATGCCCGGGTGAGAGTGGGGATAAGCTCCCACTCTCTAATAGCCTCTGACAACCAAAGCCCAACTCCTGGACTTCTTGTGGCAGATCTGTTTCCACTAACAGGAGAAGGGGCGAAGGCGAGTCACTGGAGCCTTAAAACCTTGGCGCAGGTGGGGCTCATAAGCCTTGGTAGGCAACTCGCCTAGGGGAAGGAAAACCCTGATTTCAAACCTCCGCTGCCTTGCGGCTATACCCATATATAGGAAAAGCTTTGGGAGTTAACCCTAAGGAAAAATCAGGAGTTGGAATCCCTTAGGCAGTTGGATATTGGACATCACATCCTTCTGGCAACTCCTGCGGCTGCACTGGTGCCAAACTGTACTGGCTCTGCCTTTCCTGTGGATCCACCAATGTCGCAGAGAGGGAAAACTTGCTACA
The DNA here is from genome assembly GCF_019393635.1 of Dromiciops gliroides. Taxonomy (NCBI): domain Eukaryota; kingdom Metazoa; phylum Chordata; class Mammalia; order Microbiotheria; family Microbiotheriidae; genus Dromiciops; species Dromiciops gliroides. The sequence goes on from NC_057861.1 coordinate 482,245,970, forward strand.
TGGGCAACAGCTTGTTCTCAATATTGATCCGCCCAGGCCAGCACCCTGGAGAAGACATTCCAGCCACTCCTCATGGGGTAGAGACAACATACAGCCACACTGTGGTCTGTGGTTCTTCAAGGTGCTGATCCATAGTCGTCAGCGACTGATGGAGGCCTGCTATATACCAAGTGCTTTGCTAACCTTAAAATGCTCTATAAGAATTAGTTATCATTATTAACTTTTATTTTACAATTACACATTTGTTTTAAAAATGAAATCAATTCACAGTTTGACTGGAAGTGAATTACTGTGGCTGTTTCCCCATATCCCACCAATATTGAATTTGTGATCTTTTTATGTTGTCAGCTTGAATGCCATCAAGTATATTTGTTCTTTTAATTTGCACTTCTCATTTGGAACCATTTTTCAAATCATCGTTGATAGTTTGTATTTCTTCTTTGATATCTGCATGTTTATAGCTTTTTGTCATTTATCTATTCTGAAGAAAAGTTCTAATTATTATAAATCCCTATTTTTATGACAGATTTATCATAGAAATTTAAGGCAGAGATTTATTTTGCTAATCCTTATCTTTTTGTTTTATTTTATATCCATTGCCTCTATTTCTGAAAAAGCTTTTATTTTTCTGCAGTTGAAATAATATATATTGCTTTTATTATTTCCTCAGTATTGTGACTAGTAAGAACCATTGTCCTCTTCAGAATCCATATAACCTTCTATCCTCTTCTAGTTTTTAAATATATTTTATATTATGTTTTGATCGCTGATCCATTTGGAATTTATTATAATACATGGTGATAGTTCTTGATCTGATTCCATTTTCTGCAAAATTGTTTTTTAATTTTCCAGCAGTTTTTATTGAAAAAGCAGTTCCTTCACATAATTTGCGTCCTTAGTAGATTTCTATAAAAATATTTGGTTCTAAATTTAACTTATCTAAACTGTTCCACTGATCTATTTTTTCCAGTACCAGATTATTTAGACAATTCTTGATTTATAGCATAATTTGAAATCTAATCATGCATTTTCATTTTCCTTTTTCCCAATATTTCCCTTGATGCTATTGACATTTTGTTAATATCAATAATTGTTTATTGTCTTATCCTACGAAAGTATTCTAATGGTTGTTATGAGTGTCACATATCCGAGCCAAGCTATAAATGCCAGAAATCTTTCTCCAATTAGTTAAATTTTCCTTTAATTCTGGAAAATAAAATATTTTATTGATGAATTTAGATAAAATCTGTGTGTCTGAGGAAATTAACTCCCAAATATTTAACAATGTGTTGTTATTTTTAAGTATTATTTCCCTTTCCATTAATTTTCCTTATTTTTGTTGGTAATATTTAGAAATGCTTATTTTCTGGGTTTATTTTGCATCCTGCACCTGCTAAGGCTATTATTAAACCCAACAGAATGAACAAAATAAGTAAACAATTATATCATTTGCAAACAGATAATTTAGTCTATTCTTTCTGTATATTTATTCTTTTAATTTATTTTTCTTATTGTAGCTATCATTTCTAGAACTCTGTTGTCTAGAAATGGTAATAAGTGGGTGTCCTTGCTGAGGTGGTCTATTTTGTTTTTTTCACTATACATATTTTATATTTTGATATTGTAGGCACTCGTCTGTTTCATTTTAGTTTTAAGTTTTTGTGGCAGTTGAAGAATAATAAATAATTCTAACCTCTTCCTTTGAATCTGCATGTGTTCATATGTTTTAAGGGTGTTTACTGTAAGCAATATATCATTAGAACATTTAATCTATAATATAAAGAAAAGTAATACAAATAGATGATTCATTTGTATTTCACTTTTAGAATTCTTAGTCCCCCCCAGAAAAATATGAATAAAAGAGAACCTAAATACCATTAATTCAGGAAATTGTTTTAAAAACTTAAAAAAAAATCATTTAAAAAGGATAAAATACACTTTGTCAAAAAATAAAATAGATATGCCTGAAATTCAAAATTTTCTAGGCTTTTGGCCACCACTCTCTGCTGGTTTTCTTCCTACCTATCCCACTCCTCAGTCTCCTGTGCTGGATTTTCCTCCAGCTCACGCCCTCAGGTGCCCCTCAGGGTTCTGTCCTGGGCCCTGGTCTCTTCTCCTTCTATACTACTTCATTTGATGAGCTCATCAGCTCCCATGGATTTAATTATCATCCCAATGCTGATGATTCTCAAATCAACCTTTCCTGCCTCAGTCTCACCACAGACCTGCAATCTCAACATCTTGATTTGGATATCATAAATTGAATATGTCCACAATGGAACTCATTATCTTTCTCCCTAAGCATATGTTTTTATAATTTATCAGACCTCTTCCAAAAATTTCTGAGCCTTAACTTAGGCCTTTGATATGGAAATTGTCCATTAAGTTGAACCTTAGTAAGGTTAGCATATATGCATGTTAGCATATATCAATGAGTGAGTGAATGAATAGGAAAGTTTGAAGAATTTATATTGTATAGGGAGAAAAAATGCTATTGCCCCTTTGAGGTTTCAGTGTGCAAGAGAGGTACAGGACAAAAATGATTAGGTACTGATTTTCAAAACCTCATCAAACTGGATCAAAAGCAATCAGATAGCCTTGAAGTGAGGAGAAAGCAGAGAATTATTGTACCATGAATCTGAGAATGACCAGGAGAAGTTCATGTTAAGGAAGAGGTTAGAGGGGAGTGATGGAAAGGGGCATCCTGAACCACATATTTACTTAATGTATGTAGGTAGTGGGGATGGAGAGGGGTGTTGCAGGGAAGCTTCGAAAAGTTTATTTCAACAAACAAATCTATGCCTATGTAGGGAGGATGTCTGTCTGTCTCCCTCCTCCTCCTCCTCCTCCTCCTCCTCCTTTGTCTTCTTTCTCTTCCCCCTTTCTACCTCTCTCCCCCCTCTCTCCCTCTTTCCCATTCTCTCTTTTTACTACTACTACTTCTCTTCTTCTTCTTCTTCTTCTTCTTCTTCTTCTTCTTCTTCTTCTTCTTCTTCTTCTTCTTCTTCTTCTTCTTCTTCTTCTTCTTCTTCTTCTTCTTCTTCTTCTTCTTCTTCTTCTTCTTCTTCTTCTTCTTCTTCTTCTTCTTCTTCTTCTTCTTCTTCTTCTTCTTCTTCTTCTTCTTCTTCTTCTTCTTCTTCTTCTTCTTCTTCTTCTTCTTCTTCTTCTTCTTCTTCTTCTTCTTCTTCTTCTTCTTCTTCTTCTTCTTCTTCTTCTTCTTCTTCTTCTTCTTCTTCTTCTTCTTCTTCTTCTTCTTCTTCTTCTTCTTCTTCTTCTTCTTCTTCTTCTTCTTCTTCTTCTTCTTCTTCTCCTCCTCCTCCTTCTCCTCCTTCTCCTCCTCCTTCTTCTTCTTCTTTCTTCTCTCTCTTTCTTCCTCCTTCCCTCCCTCCCTCCCTCCCTCTATCCCTCCTTCCCTACCTTCCTCACCCCCAAGTCTAGGTTTAAAGTGATCGTGAAATAAGGGGAATTGTAGTTACTGAATTAAAAGAATATAACAGAATATGATGGAGAGAAAATCAATTATTATAACTCAGAGTGTAAATGAGATGAACTCATCTTTAAAATATAAAAGAATTTCATAATGGATTTCAAACAACCCAGTCACAAAAATAAAAAATAAACTGACTATAAATGAAGTACCATGAGGAAAAAAAAATTAGGTCTAGATGACATTGAATTCAGTGTTTCCAAAATAGAGAAAAGAAGTCCTCTCTTCCATTTAAAAAAATATATTTTTATTTAATTTTTTTTGGAGGTGGGACAATGAGGGTTAAGTGACTTGCCCAGGGTCACACACAGCTAGTAAGTGTCACATGTCTGAGGTCAGATTTGAACTCAGATCCTCTTAAATTCAGGGCTGGTGCTTTATCCACTGTACCACCTACCTTCCCCTCCCAATTCTTTTTTTGTTTGTTTGGTTTAGTGAGGCAATTGGGGTTAAGTGACTTCCCCAGGGTCACACAGCTAGTAAGTGTTAAGTGTCTGAGGCTGGATTTGAACTCAGGTACTCCTGAATCCAGGGCCGGTGCTTTATCCACTGCGCCACCTAGCTGCCCCCCCCATTCTTTCTAAGAGAAGAATATCCTAATACCCAGCCTGTAAAGAATAAGAAAGAGAAAGAAAACTATAGACCAATATAATATAATTAGTATTTTATCCACTAAATATTGGTAAATAGATTTTATATTAAAATTATTCTTTATGGCCAAGTTAGACTTCTACTAAAATACAAGGGTAATTGCGTATTAGGAAGACAATTTGAATACCAAATCATGTTAATAATGAAAACAACAAAACCCATGTGATTATGTCAACAGCAAAAGAAAGAACCTTTTCTCCACCCTCAGAGTCACTGGCATCTATCTCTGCAGTCTTTAACATTGCTGATCACTCTCTTTACCTTGATATTCCCTTCTCTCTAGGCTTTTGGCCATCACTCTCTGCTGGTTTTCTTCCTACCTATCCCACTCCTCAGCCTCCTGTGCTGGATTCTCCTCCAGCTCATGCCCTCAGGTGCCCCTCAGGGTTCTGTCCTGGGCCCTGGTCTCTTCTCCTTCTATACTACTTCATTTGATGAGCTCATCAGCTCCCATGGATTTAATTACCATCCCAATGCTGATGATTCTCAAATCAACCTTTCCTCCCTCAATCTCACCACAGACCTGCAATCTCAACATCTTGATTTGGATATCAAATGGACATCATAAATTAAATATGTCCACAATGGAACTCATTATCTTTCTCCCTAAACTCTCGCCCTCCCTTCTACCTTCCCTGTTACTATGGAGGGCAACACCATCCTCTCAATCCCTCCAGCTCACAACCTGGGTTCTATTTCTCATCCACCCCCCATGTGATCTGTTGCCAAGGCAATATCCCTCAAATATGCCCCCTTCTTCCCTCTGATACTGCCATGACTAGTACAGACCCTCATCACCTCACACCTGGATTAATTCAATAGCCTGCCAGAGGACCTGCTGTATGCCTCAAGTCTCTCTGACTCCCTTCTCTCCATTCAGCCATTAAAAATGGCTTTTATGTTCTTAAAACACAGGTCCAAATGTGTTACTCCCCACTCAACACTAGAATGCACTCCTTTCTCCTCTCTGACTAGTGACCTCCCTGACTTCCATCAAATCTCTAACACCTCTCAATTCCAGCGGCTTTCCCTCTTTTATTTATCCTGTATGTAGCTTGCTTTGTATATATTTGTTTGCATTTTGTCTCCCCCATTAGACTGTAAGCACTTTGAGGGCAGGGACTATCTCTTGCCTCTTTTTGTATCTCCAGCACTTAGCACAGTGCCTGGCACAGAGTAGGTAGTTAACAAGTGTTTATTGTTTGAAGATAAAATTATTTCCCTTTTACTCCTATCCCTGACCCCATCTCCTATCTGCCACTGTCAGAGAAGCCACGTTGAAAAATATTACTACTATCTATCCCAGAATTTAACCTTTGCCTACATTCTAACTCTAATTTCCTTTTCCCTGCTGCATACTTAGATTTACTACCTCTGCCATACACTAATAAATTGACTCTAGGGTAAAACAAGATATTGAGCTGTTGGCAGAGGATGACAGGTAGACATTTGTGGGTAGCCATATTAGCCAGGATTTGGACTAATCCAGTTGCATTCTAGATAATAAAGCTACAGTCGTTTGACTTTTAGTTTGGGTTGTCTAGGTTCAACTTAATGAATAAATTGAATTCACTTATTCTTCTTTACATCTGCTACTCTACCTGGTTTCAACTCCACAGAGCAAGATGCCTCCCACAGGATAAGCTCATCACTTCCAAACTCACCACCTAAATGTTACCTGAAGTCTTTATTGACACCAATTCCTTCAGCTTTGTCACCCCTTACATGACTTTCCCAAGGTCACATAGCTAGTAAGTGTCTGAAGTCAGATTTGAACTCAGAAAGATGATTTTTCTTGACTCCAGGCCCAGCTCTATTCACTGCACCACCTACATGCCCCAATAATTAGATTCATGCAATAAATGAATACTGCTAAGATCTATATGTATTATTTTATTACCCTTCCAAATAGTTTCTCCTCCATTGTGGATGAGCACTCAACAACTCTGATTACAGCTCTCTTTCTATTATACAGAGCCTTGTCTTGTGAAAACACAATCATACTGAGGTGTAAATGACTGATAAGACAAAGTATTCTCCCTCTTAGAAAGAGTCTTGCTGATACATTTTCTACAATATACTACAACATGGCTCTGGGCAGGGGAGGAGGGGAGTGATCAACATAGACTTTTAAGTTTAATCTGTACTATTCACATTTTCTCCATAATTTTTTAAAGTCTAGACAATCAACAAAACAATCAGTCAAGCCCTGATTTGTTCTGTTTGCTGATTTATGAGCCTACAGTGAAAATTTGACAATTGGTCCTGAATTCAAATTGGCTGTAGTTCACTCTTGCTCCTGAGGGCATTTATGTTTTAATTAGGCAAGGCTTTCCCCCCAAGGAATGCAATTCTAATGTTATACATCATCTAGTCCAAGGGGAGAGTTGGCACCCTAGAACTTATACAGGGCTATGTTAACAAAAGGTACTGTAGAAAGAGCCCAGCTATGGACAGTTACTAGAGATGAGCATCAGTGTTACCATCAACAACTGGCAGCTACAAACAATGGGATATAGGTAAGAGACAGCAGCTGAGACTCCTCTGGACATGAGGAGTAGGGGCTCTCTTGATGCTTACCAGGGGAGGAAGCTTTACACTGCCTTCACAACTAGTATACCCTGATCATGCCAGCATTTTTTTTGGGGGGGGAGACTGGGTCTCCCTGTCTCTTTTTGTTTGTTTTTTGTTTTGCTTGCAATGAGGGTTAAGAGACTTGCCCAGGGTCACACAGCTAGTAAGTGTCAAGTATCTGAGGCCAGATTTGAACTCAGGTCCTCCTGAATCGAGGGCGGGTGCTTTATCCACTGTGCCACCTATCTGCCCACTGGGTCTCCCTATCTCACCTAAAGGGAAGTCCAATGACCACTCATAGGTCCAATCCCATTCATTACTGATCAGTTTGAATTATTTAATCTACTATTTTTTGTTTTAAATTTCCAGTGTGGGTCAATTTATCCTTCCTTCAATAATCTGGTGACTTTCTGTTCCCTGGGCTCATGATATTGGTGTCAGACTTAGTGCAGACATCTGATTGAGCTTTAACTAACCCTCCTGCATTTCAGACTTCATGAACTCACACTATCCACCAACCTTAGCCTCTCCCAATAGCAAGGATTACAGGCATGTACCACCACATTCAGAATATCCTTTGCAGAAATTGCAATATGGTATGTGAGAGGGTTCTGAGGTACTTGGAATGGCTTGGTTGGGATGATATGAATTTTGGAGTTATTGATATGTGGTCCTGCTATGCCTTTGGGGAAAGCACTCAGGAGGCTGTGTGATATGCCTCTATGTTCCCAGGTACCTGAGGACACAGAGTATAGTGAAAAAAGAAGCAATGCAAAGATTACATATCTGGTACAGAGCTCTGTCTCAAATTGTGTGTGTGTATGTAAATGAGCTCAATCCCCTCTCATTGGGCAAGACTGACAAGAAAAGAATGTTTTCGTGATGGATTGGACCAACTTATTCATACAGTTGGCCTGGAGTGACAGACCTAACCAAGAATGGTGACAGTCAATAAGTTTAAGACAAACCCCATGTTTATTCAACAAGTGTGGGAGGGATGGTTGCTCGTATGCTGATCTTTTTGCACAATCAATGAGTAAACACTTATTAAGCTCCATATGTGCTAATCACTATGCTAAGCACCTGGGATACAAAAGGAGACAAAAGACAGCACCTGTCCACAAGAAGCTTACAATCTATTTGATAAAATGTGCTTAGCAAAGCAAATAGAATATACCAATAGTGCCATTTTAGAAGGATATCAATGATGGCAAAAGGAAACAAACCTGCAAATAAACACTCACCAAAACCCAAAACAAAAATAAACTTCTGCTTTCCACATAGTGTCTAAAAACAATACCTTGTAGCTATAAAAAGTGACTTTGGGATCTGAGAGAAGTGAAATAAAGTCTCCCACCAGAAAAATGCTGTTATTTCAGAAAATGAGACAGGGAGAGAGTCTGGGTAATAAAGGTTTGCAGAAAGGGAACCTCAAGACTAAAAGAAAGTTTTGCAGGGGCCTAAAAGTAGATATAGAAGAGAACTTCAAGGCTAGTAGTCTAGCTAGTCCAAGTGAGCCAAAGGTTAAAGCTAGTTTCTATTGTGCTTGCTTAATTAGCGTATGCATATTAACTGCCAACACCCAAAGGTGGAGATTGCTGCCATTTTCAAACATGGGATGTATGTAGTGGGAGAGGGGAAATGTTAATGGAAATATGTAGATGAGTTCTGGGAAGATTGTACACCTCTTAGTCCTCAACCAATGAAGCAAAGAGGGGAGGGACCTTTATGATAGGATTAGGGATTAAAAAGAGTAGTTTGCTGTGGCAAAATTTGCCACTCTTCTATAGTGTGTATCCATTCTTACAAGAATGTAATAGAGCTTTCATTTATTCACCAAAAAGGAAAGTCCAGTATTTTTTATTTCTGACATCCATTCTTGATGATAAGAACACCTATAAACAACTTTGAGATGTGAGAATTTTCTTTCTCCCTTGAACTGTTATTTTTCTATGAACAGAGCTATCACCTGTGAGTACTTACTGTACTCCTGTTACTTAATATACCTGTAAAGGTCTTAAGGGATCAGACCTGCTGGTCTGACACAAAACTATCAGCAGGTACAGATATTGGAGCAGCTCCAAACCAAAGAATCAAAACTTCATGAGACAAAAATGAGACAGAAAGATGTAATCTCCCGGAGATCTCAAATACTTCCTATTCTTGCACCGGAGTGAATGAATAGTCATTTAAAAATGTACATAAAGTACAAGCCATGGATTGAAAGAAACACTGTATGGAGAAAAGGCTCCAGTGAATGACCTTTTTTCTTTAAATGGATTTTAAATTTCAAGGTTCAATTAGGGGGCCAGAGGAGTAAGAAATATAACTCCTATTTAATTTCATCTTTGAAAGACATGACACTTCCTTTTCTAAACTTATGAGAGTATCTACAATCCTGAGCCAAGAAAGAATTCAAGGGATTAAAAATAAAATAACAATTCCTAACACTGAAGGGTTTTTTAGTTTGGTTTGGTTTGGGTTTTGGTAGCTTACCCTTGCTGGACTACTTTTGAGTCCATCTCCAGTTGTAAGGATGATTAAAACAAGGGAGGTGGGAAAGTAGGGAGAATGGAGAGAGGACGAAGAATGAATGGGAGAGGGGCTCTCACATGTCATTCTTTCCCCTGATTCAGCCCCATGGCTCCCAGATAACAGATAAACTCATTGTCCGTAGCTCTTCTAGTGTTTCAATCTATGTGGAACTGGGTATATGAAGGATTCCCAATTGAAAAAGATCTTTGAGTGAAAAAAACAAAACCAAACTTTTTATGATTCAATAGTTAGCCATAGATGACATTACAGTAACCTAAACATTCAAATAAATCTATAATAAATATTGGGGAGCCTTAATCATTCTTTCACTAATTCATTCATTCATTCATTTATTTGTTAGTCTTTATCCTTTGTTTCTCAAATAATTCAGACTAATATTGGGCTAGGCTTAAGGAAGGCCAAGTGCAGCAGAGCAAACAGAGATCACATGATTTATTTCAGAATTAGCAAGTGCCCAAACACCCTAACATCAAATTAGAAACAACTTTCAGCATAGTACATAATTTACATGGATGAGCTGTTATCTGCATCACTAGAGGGAATGCCAAATCAATGAGATCACAGATCCATAGAGGTATCAAAATTCATATACAGAATTGAAAGATTAGTATGATTGGTGATAATCTGTGAATCTGATTTTTTTAAATGACAGCAACCACATTAATACTTTAATGTTTTCCTTAAAACAGCCTTGTGACATTGTTAGGAAAAGTATTATTACCCTCATTTTACTTATGAGGAAGTTAAAGCTCAGAGAGGTTGTGACTTGCCCAGTCTCTTATCCAAACATAAGTATTCTTCCCACTATATGAATTTATATTGAGGAAAAGGCAGGGGGGTTATTGAATCATTTGAAATGAAACCTAGTTTAGCATTGTGAGATGAGAGAATTCAGCTTTTATATGTTTATGTCCAGAGAACTTTCTGGACATCTATTTTAGTAGTTAAAGTACCTATATAGATAGCTACCTTACTCTTCCTGTGTCTATGATACATGGAGACTGGGTGTATTGTTCTCCCAAATCTGCTAACTTCACTTTGAATTGGTTCACATATAGTCTTACTATATTTCTCTGTATTCCTTAAATTTGTTATTTCTTATAAGACAATAATATTGCATTACATTTATATGCCATTATTTGTTTAGCCATTTCCTAATTAATAGGCATCCCCTTCCCTACTAGTCCATTGTTACTAAAAAACATGATGCTGCAATAAATATTTTGGAATATGTGGAACTTTTCTTTTCATGTTTGACCTACATGAGGTCAATCCAATGATAAAATTCATAGCTTTACTCACATAATTCTAAATTATGTGGGTAACCAAAGTATACTTCCAACCAAGTATGACTCAAGGTTAAAGGGCTCAAAATTTGAAATGATGAAGAATGTCTCTAATTGGTTATTGGGACAGATAATCCAATGAAGCAATGGTTGTAGTGGCATGATGGGGCAATGGCTAACAGCAGGGGAAGCTTCTGATTCAGAAAGGATAGTCACTGACAAAAACAAACAAACAACAACAGCAACAACAACAACCTAGCACCACCAACAATTGATTCAAGTCTGGCCAGTTGTTGTTTTTTTTCCCCAGCAGACAAGTTCCAAGATCAGTTAGACAGTGTAGTGCTGAGGTGAAATATAACATATCCAATTAGCAGTTTTTCAAAATGAGTCTATGTTCTGATTACAAAGAAATGTTCTAAATGATTGTAACTGTAGTTACTTATGTTGTTACTGGATCCTATTGAATCCCTTAATTCAGTGAGTTTGGTGTTGCAGTTCCTATTTCCTCATTTTGTCTGTCTTGTTGGAAAGTTTCACATCCATCTTCTTATCAAATTCAGACCTTTAGCCCAGAGGTCGGCAGAGAGCTGGGTTGACCTAGTAATGTGGCCAGGAAGGAGCTTGGTGAGCTCTCTAAAAATTCTGGATTGTTGTACTTGTGTTATTCAGTTATGTACATGTCATATTTGACATAACATGCACCTGAATGACTGATGAAGAAGACTGTAAGACTTGTACATTAGGATAACAGATCAAAGATATTTTTTATATATTCATTTTTTTCTTCCTTCCTTCCTTCCTTCCTTCCTTCCTTCCTTCCTTCCTTCCTTCCTTCCTTCCTTCCTTCCTTCCTTCCTTCCTTCCTTCCTTCCTTCCTTCCTTCCTTCCTTCCTTCCTTCCTTTCTTTCTGCCTTTCTTTCTTTTCTTTTTTTTGGTGAGGCAATTGGGGTTAAGTGACTTGCCCAGGGTCACACAGCTAGTAAGCGTCAAGTGTCTGAGGCTGGATTTGAACTCAGGTCCTCCTGACTCCAGGGCTGGTGCTCTACCAGCTAGGTGCACCACCTAGCTGCCCCTCAAAGATATTTTTTAGTCAGGAGGGAACTCATAGATAATATAGATTAAGTCTATTTTTATAATCATTGTTGTTTTGTCTTTCATTTTTGAAGAGGACCAATGATATCAAGGGTGACATATTAATGTCTACAAATTGGATTAAAGTGAAACAGAGTTACATAAAATCATCAACCTCACTCTCTTTTCCTGAGTCATCAAGTCCAGAGGCAATCAAAAGTCAAGACAGCTGCTACTTGCCCAGGATGCAGTGGATGACTTTGGCATCTTCAATGCCTGACCAAGCTCCAAGTACTTCACATCACTGGCTTTAGCTGCCTTCAGGGCTGTTGGAACAAATTATTCTCATCTGCCCATTCCACCAAGGAAACTCTTCACATGCCTGGGGTAGATGGCCTCCTAACTCAGTGAATTTTACAATCATGAATATATCAATGAACATTTATTAAGTGCCTGTTATGTGCCAGTAGCTATACTAAGTGTGAAAGATACAAAAAAAGACAAAAGACAGTCCTTGACCATAAATTGCTTACAATCTAATGGGAGAGACAACAAGCAAATGAATATATACAAAGAAGCTATATACATGACAAAAAGGAAATAATTAAGGGGGAAAGGCAGAAGATGACAGAGTATAGGCAGAAACTCAGATGAACTCTCCCAATTACCCTCCAAACAACTTTAAAATAAGTGCCTCAAATTGATTTCTGGAGCAGTAGAGACAACAAAAAGAGTAAGACATCTTTCCAACCCAAGACAACTTAGGAGATCAATAGGAAGGGTTAATGACACTAGCATAGGGGCTACCCAGAGTGTATCTGGTGGCAACATCAGTTGTGGAGGCAGCAGCCATAGTGGTGGCAGCAGCTTCAAGAGTCTACATGTTAAGGATAATTGCTCAGAAAGGGATTAATAACACTTGACACTTACTAGCTGTGTGACCCAGGGCAAGTCACTTAACCCTTATTGCCCCACCCCACCAAAAGGGATTACAGTAGACTCTAAGATGACACTGGATGGAGCACATAGTTTCATTGCCCACACACAGTTCCAAGGCAGAGAGGAGTGCTTGTCATTGTTCACAAATGACCAAGGACCCTGGTCACAGTTCCAGGGGAGAGAAGAAAGTCAGATATTTGTAGTTCCATGGAAGCAGGGACCTTTCCTGGGTAAAGACCAGAATGCAGACCAGGACAACAGTTACCACACTTCTCCCCAGATTACACCATCACCTTGAAAGCACTGAAAACTTGCAGACCCCCAGAACTAGCTCTGGAAGCAGAAGCAAACAAAATCCTGAAACTTGGAACAGGGTCTCTCTATTCCAGGTGAGCAGAGCCCAACCTGAACTTAAAGTTCAAAATCAAGAAATAGGCTGTGAAAATGATCAAACAACAAAAAGGAACTCAACAATAAAAATTTACTACAGTGTCAAGGAAGATCAAGACACAAACTCAGAATACAACTTGGAAACATCTACAAGCAAAGCCTCAAAGAAAAATGCAAATCAGATACGTCTAACAAAAATACCTGGAAAAGTTAGAAATGAGTGGTAGAGGAAAAATTGGGAAAAGAAACAAGAGTTATGGAAGAAAATTATGAAAAAGAGAACTAACAGTTTGGTAAAACAAGTATAAAATACTGAAGAAAATAACACCTTAAAATAGAATTGGCCAAATAGAAAATGGAAAAAGAAATTCAAAAGTTAACTGAAAAAAATAATTCCTAAAAATAGAAGTGGGCAAATGGGTAATGATTTTATTAGACATAAAGAAACAATAAAAACAAAGTCAAAAGAATGAAAAAAATAGAAAAAAAATGTAAAATATCTCTTCAGAAAAAAAAAACTGACCTGGGAAATAGATTGAGAAGAAATAATTTAAGAATTATTGGACTACCTGAAAGCCTTGATCAAAAAATATTTTAGATAGCATATTTCAAGAAATTATAAATTATAAAGGAAAGCTGTCCTGATATTTTAGTTCTGGAGGGTAAAATAGAAATTAAATAATCTACCAATTACCACCAGAAAGAGATCCCAAATAAAAACTTGTTGTAATTTAAGAATATTATAGTCAAATTCCAGAGGTCCCAGGCCAAGTAGAAAATATTGAAAGTAGCCAGAAAGAAACAATTCATATGTCATGGAGTCACAGTCAGTGTCACACAAGATTTACCAACTTCCTTGTTAAAGAAATAGAGGAATTGGATTATGATATTCTGGAAGGCAAAGTGAGCTAGGATGACAACCAAGAATAGCCTAACCAGCAAAATTGAGTATAATCCTTCAGGAGAAAATGGATATTTAATGAACTAGAGGATCAAAGGGAAGCAAGCAAGACCAGATAGAAGCAATGCTTTGACAGTGCTAGGAGACACCAGCAGCCCTGCAACATCAGAGGTGTGAGTTGTCCCTCCATGAATTTACCCTGTATGTCCCTTGACATATGTGCTCTGGTTACACAAGTCCTCTACAAGGACACCCTTTGATGCATGTTCCTGGATCATACATATTCCTTGCATGTGCATTCCTTGATGAATGTTCCCTATGTTGTCCACACTGGCCTTTGCTTTGAATTAATTGTATCCTCTTATTAACCATTAAGGTAAACAGATTGTCAAAGGCTTATGAGTTATGGATATAGGGGATATATACCTACAGACCTTGAACATGGGGTAGTCATCCTTTAGAAAACCTGCACTATGAGTTGGGGAATACCAGTCGGGCCTACAATAGAATTTATTTGTCCATGTGATAATACTTTAAAAGTTGGTAAAATATGAATAGGGATGACTGTATTTTATTTAGGTTGTTAAATGAAAGAATTTTGAGTTTGACAATTATTTCCTGACTTTTTTTTAATGAGTGGTAAGCCCTAGTTTGAAATGTAACTGTTTCCATATTGTGGTAAGTTTTCATTAATCTTATTGGCATACTGCCATATACACTGCATTATGCAAAATCCCTGAAAAATTCCAGGTACCTTCCTTTGGGACCTCTGGTTATGAGGTGAGGGATCAACTAAGGCTAGGCTTATGAAAACCTACAAGTATTTTAGGAACCTGGGAGATCTAGGCAGCTCCTAGTGGATTCATTCCCTGAGTATGGAGACTTAGAGAGCAGACACTATGAACTAACTGGTTTAAGGGTGTCCATGTCACAAGAATACAGGACAAACTATTGATCTTGGATGGATGGGTCTTCACTGGATTTTGACCCAACCTCAACTCAAGGGAGACAAAGGAGTTGCGTTAGTTTACTCTTGTCTTCAATCCTTTGTTTATTAATGGTAACAGATCCTATATTTGCCATCAGAAGACTTGTCTAAATCACAGTTTTACCTAGTACTTAGTACAGATGTATATCCATGGTCAAGTCACTTTTTTATCTTTCATGTCCCTAGTTTCCTGCTGTGTAAAATAAAGGGGTTAGATTAGAGGTCTCTTCCACCTTCAAAATCTATGATTCTGTGCTGTCACTCTGAGGCTGTCTATTGGGGGGAAAAGACTGAACTTTAGAGCTTGTCCATTATATTGTGATAATTAAGCTATGTGTTTTTGGAGGGAAGAAGAGCAAGAGAGCCCAGTGAACTCTCTTTGTGGCAGAATAGTGCAGCAGGGAAAGACAATGTTCTGTTTTGAAGAGGTTGAGTTTGAGAAGCCTATGGAACATCCAAGAAGAGAGGTTTCAAGCTTCAAGAGTAGAGTTCAGGAACGAGCTAAAAGCTACTTATGTCAATATGGGAGGCATCTGCATAAAGTTGATAGCTGAGTTCATGGGAGCTGATGAGATCAGAGAGACAGAGAGAGATGGAGACAGACAGAGAGAGACAGAGGGACACACACAGAGACAGAGAGACAGAAGAAGAAGATGATGATGATGATGAAAAATATGAAGATGAAGAGGAGGAGAAGAAGAAGAAGGAGGAGGAGAAACTGATAATGATGAATGGAATGAGCTTATCCATAACATGGAATCAGGTAGCGGAATGGAGAACACATAATTATGATACGTAGGTGGTGGGGGCAGGAGGGAAGTGGAGCTGGGCAATGGGTGATGATCATGCAAAGGATACTGAGAAGGACTGGTCAAACAGGAAAGAGGAGAACCTAGGGAGAGAGGTGTCATGAAAACCCAGGGAAGAGAGATTGTCCATCACTGGCCTTGGATTTGAGAATAAAGAGATCATTAGTAACTTTGAATAGATTAGTGTCAGTATAGTGATGTGGATAGAAGCCAGATAACAAGGGCTTGAGAAATGAGTGGGAAGTGAGACAGCAGAGAGAATGAGTATAGACAAGATCCTCACTACTCTTCCTCTCCCCTAGTTTGTCTCTGAAAAGGAAGAAAAATAAAGGATGAAAACCTGAGGGTGAAAACACAGTGTTTTTTTAAGAATGGGGGAGATCTGAGTATGTTTGTAAGGAGCAGGAAAGAAACCACTAAATAAGGAATAGTTTGTGGAAAATTATACAGAGATTTAAAGGGCACACTCCTGGAGGAGATGGGAGGAAATGGGATCAAGGGCACAAGTGGAGTGGTTGGGCTTGCCAAGGAGAAGGGATACAGCCTCTAAGACTGGAGCAAAGGAGGAGTAAGTGGAGGCTTGTCAAGACTGGCCTGAGACATTTGACACTTAAGAGAGGCAATCTATGAACAATTTAACTAGTTGTTCTTCCAGTTTTTCTTAAACTTTATCCCTCGATTAAATGAGATGCCTCAAGAAATAATATACCAGAGCGATTTTTTTTCTTCAACAGACTACAGAAATGTCTTCATCGATTTAAAATATGTCATGCCTCATCCCCCATTTTTTATAGAAGGTCAAGAAACGAAACCTCTCTGCTGTCTTCTGCAAAACCATCATTGAAAATATTAGTCATTATGATATTTGATACATAAAGTTTTATAAGGACCAACATGATAAAATTCTCTTTGAAGTCAGTGCCAGGAAAAGAGCTATCTCTCCAGAGTTAATGTATATGCTTTTTTGTTTCAAGTAATTAGATTTCAATTTTTTAACTTGGCTGCCAGGAATCTGAGACATAAATTCAAGGCTCAATTATGGTAATAAATATGATCATATCCCATGTGCCTGTTAGCATTGATTTCTCTGTCTACCCTCCCCCCACCATGGTAGTCATTCTGTTTATTTTTAAATGGAATATTTTCTTAAAACAAACAAAAAGCTATGATTGTATATCATCTAATGTCAAAAATCACAATTCTTCTGTACCTCAGGACACAATTTCATGGATTATCATGGCCAAATAAATAAATAAATGTCACTACCTGTTAGCCAGTCTTCTGGTGACAAACCATTCTTCACTTAGCAGGGCTGGTATTCTAAAAGTATGACCTTAGGTCCTTGGTCCATGGCCAACAGCCTCTGAAAACACAGATGAAGCATCAGGAAGAAGTATACTATGTATACTGGAGAAAGTATCCAATCAAAAAGACCTGGTTTGATTTCTGGCTCTCCCACTTATTTATTAACTTGGAGAAGTCACTTGTCCTCTGTGGGCCTTAGTTCCCTTATCTTTAAAATGAAGGGTTTGGCCTAAATGAACTTTAAAGTCACTTTCAGCTTGAAAAATTCTGACACATAGACAGGAATGTGCTGGAGCCATCTCATACTGACTGGCAAGAACCAATTTTTAAATATTCAATGTAAGCATTTACACCTTGGAAAAGCAAATACTACAAATCAGGGTTTGACTTATTCTTTTGTTGATTTCTAGGTTTAAGAAAGTAATGAGGTGGGCAGCTAGGTGGTGCAGTGGATAGAGCCCTGGAGTCAGGAATACCTGAGTTCAAATCCGGCCTCAGACACTTAATATTTACTAGCTGTGTGACCCCAGGCAAGTCACTTAACCCCAATTGCCTCACCAAAAAAAAAAAAAAAAAAAAAGAAAGTAATGAGGAGCAGCTAAGTGGTGCAGTGGATAAAGCACTGGCCCTGGGGGACGTGAGTTCAAATCCGACCTCAGACCCTTGACAGTCGCTAGCTGTGTGACCTTGGGCAAGTCACTTAACCCTCATTGTAATGAAGAAGTAATGAAGAAAATATGAATAATGTAGATTAAACTTAAAAATATGTTGGGCATACATTTTGGGTGGGGGAGAAAGGGAGAGCTATTTGGTAAATATTTACCAGTATACTGTAAAGAATTAATTGTTATTTGAGGGTTTTATGCCTTGGGGAGCACCAGCCTGGGGCTCTGCAAACCGCACAGTGCTCCACCCACTGGTTGTAGCCATTGCCAGGGCTCTGGCACCTCGCGTCATCACCACTCGCCGATGCTTACATGGGCCTGGCAAAATTATAATGATTGGAAGCCTAGTGAGGGCAGTCATGTGACTGTCGGAGTGGCCATCCCATTGGCTGGGACTGTGTGGGGTGTTTCTAGGTTTGGGGGAGGAGAATTGGGCATTCTAGGTGGAAGCTGGAGAGCGACAGGCATTCTGCTGTGTATTTTCAGCTGATTCCTGGGTGGTGGTATTTTTCAGGTATTATAATTTCCCTTTCCCCATTTTTATTTCCTTTCCCTTGACCCTACTGATCCTGTTTGTGGGTATTTTTTTAAGTTCGTTCTTTTTAAAATAAATCTTGTTCTGTTTTGAGGGAGGCTGCCAGTTTCCTTCCTTGCCCCAATATTGCGACGAGCCGCTTAGCTAGCACTCCCCAATTAAAAATTAGTCCCCACAATACCCCTGAATTTAGGTGTTTATTGGAAGATTCTGTTTGCTATTGTTCTTAATTTTGTGAGTGGCTTCAAGTCTTATGTAGAAGTGGGTGGCAAATAAGTTCCAAAACTATGTTGTGGTGATGGACAGGATAATATGGACTGGTGTCAAGAAAATCAAACAATGCCTAAAATTCCATGCTCAGAACCTCCTCCTTTTAGTTTAAAGCTTCATTCATTTCAGCTTGTCCCTCAGTCCCTTGTGTCTACTGAGGACCAGTGAACCCAAGTGATGTCAGAATTAAACTCACTTCTAGTTTTTATCCTGTAAACATCAAACTAACAAGGCTTGGAACATTGAACAAATATTTTTGCAACAAAAAGACTGTGGCATAAAGTGCCTTGGAAATCAAAGGTCTTGGATTCAAATCCCACTTCTGATGTATGCTGTCTGTGCAGTATTACAGGAAATGGAAACTCTCTCAATCTCAGCTTCCTCAATTGTAAAATAAGGGATTTGGGCTAGATGACTTTGTTTTAAAAAATATATATTTTATTCTTTTTAAAGTAATGAATATTTTTATTTATAGTTTTGAGTTCCAATTTTTATCCTTCCTTCCCTCCCTCCCCTCCCTCCTATCCCCCCTCTCTGAGAAAACAATCAGATATGGGTTATACATGTACGATTATGTAAAACATTACCATATTAGTCATTTTGTACAACAAAACTTAAATAAAAGGAAAAAAATGAAAGAAAGTGAAAAATAGCATGCTTCAGTCTGTGTTCCATCAATATCAGTTCTTACTTTGGAGGTGGATATTATGTTTCATCAGTAGTCCTTTGGGATTGTCTTGCAGCTAGATGACTTTGGAACATCTATTTCAGCTGTGGGTCTAAGATCCTATGAACCGAGATCTGAACAAACACAAATTCAGGAACTCTTTTTCCTGTGGTGAGCTCCACCTTCCCCAGGGATCAATATATTCACTCTAGATTTAAAGCTTCCTCTGGGACTGAGGTCTTCCCAAGCAGGGAAGTAATTCAGGGTTTCTAGTTCCTAGTCCAATCTTCCCTCAAACAGGCTTCACTTTCCTAATCCTCTTGACTCACAGAACTAGTTATGGACAAGATAATAATAATGACAATTATATATATCAGTATCACTTTGTTTTTCAACACACTTTACACATATTATTTTATTTGATTCTCACAGCAACCTATAAAGCAGGTGTTATTATTAAGGGACTGATGCTTTAAGAGGTCAAATTGACTTGACTAGGGTCACACAATCAATAAGACAGGATTTGAATTCAAGTCTTCATGACTCTGAGTCTAGCATTCTTTCTATAGTCCCACCTGGATGCCTTAGATCTAGATTTGCTCCTTCACATCATGGATTTGTGCCTTGTTGCTGCTTGGTTCTGCCTCCTACCATTTCTTGGAATGGTCCAGGATCCCCTCCCAGACCCCTCCCCTTGACATGTTCCTGCTGAAGCTTTGACAATCTAACAGTATACTCTTGTTGCTATTCCACTCTTTCAAAAGCTGCCCTTTTTTCACCTGCTGCTGCTAATGCTGACTTCCTTAGGGAAATGTACAAAATGTGCATAGAACATGGGTTGGGTGGCCTGCTGGCTCATACTCTATGAACACCTATGGAATGGCTATCACTCTTTTGGAATGAAATTACCTAGGCCAACATGCACAAGGGCTAGGGATTATATTTTCTATTCTTTTGCTAGTCTCACAGCCCTGCTTCCTGGCACCACAAAAGCAATGGACCACTCTTGTAGCTATCAAGACCCCAACACTCTTTCTTCTGAATGAAAAGCTACCAGCCCTTCTACTGTCAATAACTACCTGCTGAGTCTTTTTGAGGTTTAATATAATTACAGGAAGATAGGTGTCTTAGTGGACAGAGTGTCAGACCTGGAGTTAGAAAGACTTATCTTCTTGACTTCAAAAATGGCCTCAGACACTTACCAGCTGTGTGACTATGGGCAAGTCACTTAACCCAGTTTACCTCAGTTTCCTCATATGTAAAATGAGCTGTAAAAGAAAATGGCAAACCACTTTGGGATCTTTGCCAAGAAAACTCCATAATGAGGTAATGAAGAGTTGGACATGACTGAAATGAATAAACAACAGTAATTTCAGGAGTGTGCTGGTAAATGTTTAACAACCAACTTGCTGGGGGCGGGGCGATGCAGGGAAGTGTTCAGGACACACTTTTAAGTTTTATGTTGCATTATTAACATTTTCTCCATCACTTTCTTAGGTCAAGACAATCAATGAAACAATCACTCCCTGGTTTGTAGCATTTGATTTCCATGGTGTAAATGCTCAAAATTTGAAATCCTAACAATTTGCTCATCCAGAGATTTTGAGCTGGTTTGAGCATATTTCTTGTGATAAACATTCACAACCCTTTCCACTTACCTTTTCAATGCCCAGATTTCTTCAGTTGACTACTGTCCAGCTATGGAAATTGCCCTGAAGCTCTGATAAGCCTTAAGATGGCATTAGAAACAGTGGAGGAAGAAAGGTATATCTGGAAGCCCTGTCAACACTCCTGTCACTATGGCAAAAAGACCTGGTCCCCATTGCAAATTTAAGATCTATTAAAATTCAAATTTAACCATTTCGCCATTTAGAATCATAGAATGTAAGACCTCTTGTGGATTGTAGAAATTATTCTGTTCACCCTATTAATTTTACAAATAAGGGAAATGAAACTCAGAGAAAGAAAATGACTTTCCCAGGATCATAGATCAAGAAAATGGCAGAGCTAGGATCCTTAGGTCACCTGAGTAACCAATAAATAAGTCTTTTATTCTACTCCATGTTACCTTTCTACATTATTGTAAAGAAAGAATTTGAGGACAACTTTTAGGAGGAAAGTACATGCAATTTGGGAATTAAAACAGGATAGGAAGGAATAGAGAGAAGAAGGGGAAGAATTGAAAGACTAAATTTGAACTCCTTCACTCCATGGTCTGCACAGTGCCACCTAACTGCAGTGGTTTCCATTCCCAGTCTGGACAGCTAGTGGGTGTACTAGGCACTATCCCTAAACAGAAGAGCTGCAGTATCCTGGGGACAGTAATGAAGGAACCCTATGTGAGATGTAGTATACCAGAGTCCAGCATGTGATAGAGCATTTAAATCAGCAAACCCCCCTAAAACTAGGTCTTCTGGTGCCCAAGACTACTTTTTACTGATATAAGTGCTTGATCACATGCTGTGCCCTAGATTGTTTGCTCTCTGTTTTCTACCCAACCCAGGTCTTATGATGTTGCCCTACAAAGAAAACTAGAGATTCCAAAAGGTACTATGTCTTACATGGGTCATTTATTACTGTTCCCAGTATACTGTAATTACTCTGTCTTGGGTAAATGCCTAGTACACCACTAACTTCCCAGACTGAGAATGGAAACCATTGCAAATAGGTGGTACAGAGTATAGTGTGGAAGACATAGAGTCAGAAAGACCTGAATTCAAATCCAGTTTCTGATGTTTATTATCTGTGTGGCCCTGGACAGGTCAATTAACCTCTCTTAGCCTCAGTTTCTTTATCTATAAAATGGAGATAAGAATAGCATCTACCTCACAGGGTTGTTGTAAGGATCAAATGATTTAATGTATGTAAAGTGCTTTGTAAACCTTAAAGTGCTATGTAAATGCCAGTGGTTATCATTATTTATTATTATTGTTATTGTTATTGTTATTATTAGCCATCTCGATGATCATTGCTCCCTTTCTTCATATCAGGGATACAGCCATTCAGTAGGAATGATTGGGAAGATTCAGTGAGAAGCAAGAGCTTAAGAGGAAGCTAGGTAAGCAAAGGAAGACTGGGCAAATTGCAGAAAGGTCCCTTACTTCCAAATGTTTCTTTTCTCACCATTCCTGATGCAAAAGAAGGATCACTTCCATTAGCCCATGTGTGCTGAATTGTGTTGTATCAGCACTTAGGCATTTTTCTTTGCTGACTGGCACATACAGATACACCCCTACACAGAGCATAGGTTTGGTGGGGCAGCCTTCCTCTAGTTCAGCTGTAATTATGCATGGTGAGCAAGTTCTCTTCTGATGTGTCATCATGGTGCAGAAGTAATTGGGAATTCTTGAACACTTTATCAGCATAGAATATTCTCCAGCAATCAAAGTTGTAAATAAGGGAAGGGTAAATACCCTTTGCCCATAGATGAAATTTAGAGCAACCGACTGCTGCTAAAGGTGGCCAGCACAAAAGTTTCCAACTAAATCTGTTTCTTCTCTAAAATACCCCAGGAACAATTTTTT
This sequence comes from Dromiciops gliroides, assembly GCF_019393635.1. Classification (NCBI taxonomy): domain Eukaryota; kingdom Metazoa; phylum Chordata; class Mammalia; order Microbiotheria; family Microbiotheriidae; genus Dromiciops; species Dromiciops gliroides. The sequence continues at coordinate 482,268,591 of NC_057861.1, forward strand.
TTGGGGGGAGGCAGGGGTGGGGAAAGTTAACTATAAAGAAGAACACCCATAAATCTCTTCTTACCCAGGTCTAAAGAATGAAATTTGAACACTTGGAAAGAGCATAAACATCTTTGAACAGAAAATGGAAAATTCTTTCCAGGTAGTAGAAAAATAGAATGAAGCAAATCGAAATCACAGATTCAATAAGGAAATGAGAGACATTTGAAGAAAGTCAAGAGATGGAAAAATGACAAAATCTATGAAGTAGTTGTTAACAAAAATAAGTGACTTAGAAAACAGGGTGAGAAGAATCACTGGATTTCCTGAAAACCATGACCCAATAAAAATCCTGGACATCATATTTCAAGAAATCATATATAAAGTATGCGTGTCCCATATACAAAAGCATGTCTATGTAAATTGTCTAATCTCTGGAATCTTGTCCACCTCTCTCCAAGGGAGAATTTGATTCTTGCCTACAGGAGAGCAGGAGAAGAGGCCACAAGACTTGGTACTTTGCTTTCCTCTAGGACAGTGGATATGAAACTACAATACTATCCATATCCTCTGCTCCCTTCCAAATATTGCAGATCTAGAAACACACACACACACACACACACACACACATATATTTTGTGGGACAATGAGGGTTAAGTGACTTGCCCAAGGTCACACAGCTAGTAAGTGTCAACTGTCTGAGGCTGGATTTGAACTCAGGTCCTACTGAATCCAGGGCCAGTGCTTTATCCACTGCGCCACCTAGCTGCCCCGAAACATATATATATATATATATATATATATATATATATTAAGTTTAAAGCAGTTTTCCTGGTTACTATCTATTTAAGGGGAAGCTTACATCCACATGTTTGACTTCTACTAACTAAATATTAATTACAGAACAAACCATAAATAATGATAGAGAGCATATCCATTTATCTAAGCAAACCACAAATACTAATCAGAGAAGTTTTACAGAGTAAAACACACCAGAAAACAAAAAGAGATGGGGCAGCTAGGTGGCACAGTGGATAAAGCACTGGCCCTGGACTCAGGAGTACCTGAGTTCAAATCCGGCCTCAGACACTTGACACTTACTAGCTGTGTGACCCTGGGCAAGTCACTTAACCCCCTTTGCCCCCCCCCCCCAAAAAGAGTAGATTAGCTCTTTAGATGGGAATAAATTGATATCTTGCTCAACCAAGAAAGATGCCCCAGTCTTAACCAAAGGGAAATTCCTCAAAGTTTCTAGGCAGGCAAACTAGAAACTGGGGACATGTTGAGGTTTCAGCTTCTCTACATGTCTGCCATTTCTCAAAATATTTTTTTTTCTTCTTCCATGGGTTTCTACCTAAAGAAAGTATAGAACTACACTGTTCTTTCTGTCCAAGTCTGAATGAAAATGAATATTTCTATTATTCAAACTCTTGCATCAACTCTGCCCCTTATATAGGCATACAATGTAAAGTACTCAGTCTCTCTACCAATGAAGACTTATGTAAGTGTTCCAAGCTTAAAATGTAGGTTCAACATGTTAAAAACAAAAACAAAAAACCTTCCCAGAATTATTAAAACCAGAGGGAAAATAAAAACATACAGAATTCATAGGTCACCTCCTGAAAGAAACCCTAAAATGAGCACACTCAGAATTAATAAAAATATAGAGATTCAAAGTGAAAGAACAATACTGTAAGCAACCAGGAAAAAGGGATAAAGTACTAAGGAACCATAGTTAAATCCACATGAGATTATATAGAAATTACCATAAGTAAGAGAAAAAACATGAAATACAATATTTTTAAAAAGCAAAAAAAAAGAAAAGTCTATGAGCATAACCTTCTCTGTGTATAATTCTATAGGGGCAAAAGTGAACATTAAATAAATGGATTCTTAACACAGTATCTGCAAGACCATGGATAGATTTCCAGGGAATTCATTAACTTGTTTTCTTTAATAATTTGATAATTTTATTTCAATATAATTTATTTGCTTTGTAATTCCATGTATTTTAGTTTATATATTTAATGGCATTATTCTGACAAACTTTACAAGATTAAGCAAGGTGTTCATGATAGCTCCCAAAATGTTAATAACTCCCCACTTTAAAGGAATAGAGGATTTTCAAACAATCCTGCTGAGAAAACCTGAGCTGGGTAGAATCTTTGAAACGTAAGAACAAAAAAAACTTAGAACAGTAAATTTAACTTACCAATTTGAAGGAATTAAATGATGATCAAATATTTACACACTAATATTGGCCAAAGAGAATATTATTTTTTCAGAATACCACTACAGTCAGAATAGATAGAAAAACTCAAGGGATAGGTATGGTTCTGTGCTTTTTCTTTGTTGTTTGTTTGCTTTGAGACAGTAAAGACAGTGAATATACTGGAGGAGGGGGGGGGAGAAAATAAGGAAGAAGAAGGTAGAACTTTTAATCTCTTATAATTACGGTGCATCAAAAGGATAATATACAAACATAGATATGGGGGGAGGAAATGAGAATCTCACAAATTTCAATCTTTTCTGAACCTGGTAAAATAAGGTATAACAGATACCCACCTACAAAGAGTTTAACCCCAAAAGGAAACAATCAAGACAGGGGAGAGAGAATTAAGGGAGAGGATAAACTTAGGGATGGAATAATCATAATTCAGACAAACATTAACTATAGAGAGTTGGTTATATAAAGGAATTAATGGGAAAGAAAGAAAGGGTAAGGACCAGTGAATGGAGTTTTGTCTGGGTGAAGACCAAAAGAGCAGTGGAATAGGGCAAGGCCATTCCAGTTATAGGTTACTTGTTTTGATCCTATTTATCTTTCCCCCCACCTTCTTAATAAAGTGGGCAATAGAGGAAGGAAAACAATAAAAAAGGATTTGATGGAATAAAAATCACACCTAAAAATCATAACTATGAATCAGAAGAATGTCACCCATAAAATGGAAGAGTTTGTCAGAAAACATTAGAAAACAGAATTGAACAATATGATATCTTTGTAATATATATTTATAAGAAACATACTTGAAAAAGAAAGATTCATAGGGATTTAAAATAAGGAGTTGGAAAAAAATTCATTACATCTCAGGCAAATCCAAAAAAATTTTTAAAAAAGCTTTAACTCAAGGTCAAAGAAACAGTAACAAACAAAGTTAAAAAAGTTTAATAAGTCAGCTATATTACGCTTCATAGAACAAAGATATCAAACTTACATCCCATGGGCCACAAGCAGCCCACAAATTTCCCAATTGCAGCCAGAATTTGATCAAAATGTAATTGGTAAAAAAAATTTAATTGGAGGGGCAGCTAGGTGGTGCAGTGGATAGAGCACTGGCCTTGGATTCAAATCTGGCCTCAGACACTAAAACACTTACTAGTTATGTGGCCCTGGGCAAGTCACTTAACCCCAATTGCCTCACCAAAAAACAAAACAAAACAAAACGAAAAAATGTAATTGGAAAATGCTTAACTAAATATAAATACAAATATGATACAACACAGATAATGTTTTCTAAATGACTATACTGACCACGGGAATTCATTTCACCACTGTCATAGAAAACAAAACAATAGTAATATTCAATATATGTGTGCACACATAGAAACACATACATATGTACATATGTAGATATATACATATACCCATATGTCCACCAAAAGGAATAGCATAAAAGTACTTGAAGGAAAAACTAATTGAATTATAGAGAGAAATGGACTGTGAACCAAATTTTTGCTGAGGACTCCAATGTGCCCTTTTCAGACTTACAAATTTAACAAAAAAGAAACTTAAAGAAGGATTTAGGACATGACTAGAATTTTAGCAAAATTAGATATCTTAGCCCTCTAATGACTAGTGAATGAGAACTGCAAGGAGCATACATATTTCTCAGCTTTTCACGGCACCTAACAAAAATCAATCATGTACTAGAGCAAGGGTTGGCAGACTAGAACCCATGATCCAAATTTGACCACCCATCTGTTTTCATATAGCCTGTGAATTAAGAACTATTTTTGCATGTTTAAATACACTTTAAATAAACTTTATTTTAAAATTTAAAAAAATCTTATGTCATGGGTTGTGCAAAAAAGAGACAGCAGGATGAGTTTGACCTTCAGGCCATAGTTTTCTGATCCCTATGTTAGGGTTTTTTAATTTTAAAATGCAGAAAACCCAGAGCTATTAAACACATCCTTTGTCGACCACAACACAATAAAAATAATAATCAGTAAGGAGAATTTGATGAAAGTATTCAAACTGAAATCCCTTAAAAAAAAAACAAAACTGGGTCTCCTATCTCTTCCAAACCAGAAGTGCAAGGGTTTTCCCCTTCTTAGGCAACCCATTCCTAGAGTATTGCCATAATAATGTCAAACTGTGAGAAAATAATGGGGTTCTATGAGACCCAGAGAGCCTGGCCAGACCTTTTTTAAGGCCAGCCCAGAGTCAGGAGAATTTCAAAGGAAATGTTGTTGGACCTTGGACTGTGAATAGGAATTAAAACCACACTTCCCTGAAGGCTTTTTCCCCTCAGAGGGCTCCATATTCTAACATCAGCACGCACTGTGCCAAACCACCCTCAAATCCAGCAAACCAATAGATTTGAATGATGCTAGCCAATTAGCTTTGAGGAATATGTAAGAGTGAACTCTCCTCCAGCCTGCAGGAAGCTTACAGAGTCATGCTTTCTCTGGGCCCTGGAACTTGGAGGGAGCAGACACAGCCCACTATGGTTCCCCACTATCTCTCCTTCTTAACTTTCTGAGCCATGTGCTCTCTTTACTAATATTTAATGTGCTTTAATAAATGTTTAATGCCCCCAAACTGGTACTTTAGCTTCTAATTTCTAAGTAACAAATATACGATAAACCTCAGTTACGTTCCCTAAAACTTGGGACAATTATAGGGCAACCACATATAATTTTTTTTCTTTCTTTTTTTTTTTTTTTAGTGAGGCAATTGGGGTTAAGTGACTTGCCCAAAGTCACACAGATAGTTAAGTGTTAAGTGTCTGAGGCCGGATTTGAACTCAGGTACTCCTGACTCCAGGGCCAGTGCTCTATCCACTGCGCCACCTAGCTGCCCCCACATATAATTTTAATCACCACAAAACAGTGCAGATATTTAATCAGAACTTGAAGAGGGAGACGTTTCTCTCTTCTTCCTCACCATCAGCAATGGTTTCTTACAACAGAGCATATTGCCTAGTCTGAAGTGTTATACCCAGCAGAGAAAAGAGTCAATATCCAGCTACTGAGTTGAATTGATTCATGGAAAGGAACAGTCCTATAGACTCCAAGAGAAACATTATACCTTAGGAGGTAAATCTTGTACACATCAGAACAGAAAAGACATCGGACACTTGTGAGGCTGGAGGTATAAGTTGCCCTGGCAATGTGCATTTCATACATATGCTTTGCTACTAGTGTATTCAGTATGCATGCACAGTCCTCACAGATACCATGTATATTTGTAAGAGAATGTGCCCCATGCTTATAGGGGAAATATTTTGGTACTACTGTGTGCTATTGTACATATGCCCATTGTAATAAATACCTTTGCTTTGAGTTAATTGTGCCAACTGGCTGACTATTAATGGTGAAGGAACCAATGGAGACTCATTAGCTATAGTTTTTACATTCATAAAATACTTTGAACCTAGAATAGTCGCTATTTAGGGGACGCAACCTGAGCTGGTGGGGTGCTCAGAGGAAGCGTTATCTTTTTCTATCATCTTCTTCGGTCTCTGGATTACATCCATTTTGAACAGGATTGCTTGGTATCTATTGATCCCTTGTCAAAATCTAATTGATACTTCACCTCCCGAATTAATTAATTAATTCCCCATAGATCATAACTTTGTTATTAATTCCTCAGGTAAAGTTTTGACACATTTATTTCTGGGACACTCTACAAATACTGAGCAAAAGGCATATAATAATATCCCCCTTCCCTTTCCTCATCTTCCAACTTGCATGAGTCACAGAAGGAACAAAAGGTGGGGAATAACAAAACAGAAGAGTTCAAATGAGAAAAATAAAACCTGAGAAGATGGTTGGGTTGAGGGGACAAAAGAGTGAAGAAATTCAACTAGTTAAATATTGGAAATCTCATTGGAAGAAAGGAACAACAATGAAAATGCCTATACAGTGCTGATTTGGCCTGTGCGCCAGGGACCTTTTCAAATGTTTTGGATTCAGAAAAATTCAAATGTGCTCTTAGAAAAAGTCCATGTTATACAGGAAATGTAATCCATATGTTTCTGATTCATTTACACTTAACTCATCAAAATGTGTCCTGGTGCACAGTTATTAGATGTCAAGGAAGCTTTGTGCATTCAGTAATCCCTTTAAGCCATTTTTGAAGCACCAGGAAGTCTCAGAGAGTAAACAAATTTGAACTCCCCAAGCTCCTCACAGTTCAATCTGAAAGGCAAAACCCAGAAGTTCTGAATGGGGATTTCAAATTGACAAAGTATGTTCTCTGATTATTAGCTAGAAATATTATTACAGCTTTCCAGTATATTGCAATAAGGATATCTATTAGAAAACCAAAGGATAAAAGAATCTCTGCAAGAAAATGCCAGAAGAAAGGGGGAAGGAGAAGAGAAAGATACAAAGAAGGGTGAACATGAACTTGTAAACAAATAGGCAAAAGAGGCCAGTAACAGGAAAGAGAGGAAAAGGGAAGGAGAAGAGGTTAGGAGAATAAGGATTAATGATCTAGGTACAAAATCTGCATTTAGAAAATATTTGTAGCTCAATTCTCTTCTGCCTTCCTCAATTTATCTAATTTATCTAATGTTAGGTAGCCAAAGTTTCTTTCCTCCCAGAGTATAATGTTGCATTTTATATGGATGGTATAAATGTTTACATAGAGTATAACAGAGTCATGGAAATTTGTTAAAGGAAAATGAAACAGGGATATTTTTTTTGTTTGGTTATATCAATAAAAAGAACAAGGAAGATTGTTGAGGAGTGGCTATGGGTCATGAGAATTCTATGGAGAGAGGGAATTAATGTTCACTCATCCCATCTTTTGTCTCCTCTCCTTCCCTCCCTCATTCTTCTACTGTTCAATTCTAGTTTTCACTCCTTAGAAAGGAAAAAAAAGGGACTATCATGGGTGATGTAGTACTGCAGCTATTGTGCAAGAGACACCCCTGGCAAATATGCCCTGGATTACCTTTTGGGGAAAAAACAACAAACAAACAAAAACGCCACCTCCTATTGGCCTTAATACTGTGCTGGATGAAATATGAAATGATTGAGGAAACAAAGATTTGATTTTCTAAGCATACTGATTTATTAAGCAATGCATGGCAATTGCCCAACAAACTAGGATCAGACATCCTCAGTTTAAGTGAGGCCCCCAAATACAGGATGAAACCCTTTTATACATTAAAAACAATCAAATAAGGCAAAAGGAAACAATACATTACATGATCTTATGTCTAATTGAATGAAAAATTAGGGACTTTAAAAGTTGAGAGGGGGAGAGTAAAAAGGTACAATTCCCTGAATTCAGAAAAAGAGGTGTTCCATTCCCCACAAATGTCTGTGAATAATCAAAAGAACATGGAAACAATAACCAACTGATCAATACAGGGTATATTTTCAGATAAGACATGGATTGCTTGAGATGTACAATTGTGAGAAAACTTCTTGCCTCAATCTTTAGATCTAACTGAGTTTCTGGTCAGCATAACCTAAGTCCTTAGTTAAGGGTCTCTAAGCAGTAGGTGGAGGTGGTCCAGTTTCCCATCCATGCAGGTCTATGTTCAAACAATGTGATATGGTTTTCTCCCAATTTCCACAATTGAATAAAGTTTTCTAACAAGACAGAGGTAGTACTAGACCCATAATAGAATAGAAAAGGAACTGAGCTAGCTGTAGAATTGAGTCACAAGATGGAGTCAGTGTGGTTCACTCAATTCCCACTACCATTTGTTTTCCTAATCTCCTCAGTTTCCTCAGTAACCATCCAGAAAGCTGAGACCTTAACTGGATTGTCCAGCAGACTGAGGCCAACATCAATAGGATTCATAAGTATGCTGGTTGCATTATATAAAGAGGAAAGGTTATTAAAGGGCAATGCACCACCAGTACATAAAATACAATAGTGCATCCTAATAATTCAATGTTCCAATGACCCCAAATTAACATTCACCAATGTCAATTCCTGAGAAAGTCTTGGTTCTATCAGAGCTTTAAGATAGAGAGATACCTTAGCTCTGAGCTGAAAGAACTATTCTATGGAATTGCCATTCTGTTGTTTCTTGCAGGTTGAGAGTTTGTCTAGGAGAGTGGCTATGTGAGGTCCAACTACACTGCTCTATACAATATCATTTGCTCAGTCTGTTCTTCTTGGTCCATTGTTGCTATTACTCAGTCTACCTCCCAGTATGGGAACTTAATTGCTCCCCCTCTTGTTTCTTCCAAGTATACTCCTGTGAAAGGCAGTGCTTCAGCAAAGTTGTTTTTCCCCTCCTTGTGCAAAGCTGCCAAAAAAGGATTCTTCCTTAGCAAGGAGCCAATTCCATCTCCCATTGCATGTGTGTGTGTGTGTGTGTGTGTGTGTGTGTTGCCTATGTGGAGAGTAGGAAAATATCTAGGAGCAAGATGGGAAAATCTCTGTCTTCACCCAGAAATTCCTATTTCCCCTCTTGAGTTTTATTTTACTCTGGATTGATTCAGTGTACTGAACTCTCACTCTATCCCTAGCATTTTTCTAATTTCCTTAAAACCAGATCTGTGGATAGGGGAAGAGTTCATGACCAAACAAGAGATAGAATCACAGAAAGATAAAAATTGATATTTTGGTTACATAAAATGTAAAAGGTTTTGTACAAACAATTACAATACAGCTAATATTAGATAGAAGGAAACAGTCAGCTGTGGAGGTAAAAACTTTGAAGTAAGTTTTTTTTTCTGATAAAGAGTCTCATTTCCGAGATATATAACAAATTGATTCAAATTTAAAGGAAAAAAAAACCATTTCCCAATTGATAAATGGAATAAGGATATGAATAGGAAGGCTATTTATACCCATATGAACAAATGATTCAAATCATTAATAATTATAGAATTGGAAATTAAAGTCATTCTGAGGTTCCATCTATCTCATATCTCTCAGATTGGCAAATATGACCCAAAAAAAAGAAAATGAAAACTGTTAGAGGGATTATAGGAAAACAACCATATCGATCCAGTTAGGGGAGCTGTGAATGGATCCAACCAGAAAAGCAATTTGGAATTATGTGCAAAAAATCACCAAATAATGAATACCCTTTGACCAGGCTCTATCACTGCTAGGCCTATAACCCAAAGAGATTTTTTTAAAAAGGAAAATATTTATGTACATAAGTATTTAAAAACTGGAAACCAAGGGAATACTTTCTAAATGAATAATGTTTGCACAAATTGTGCTGTATAAATGCAATGAAATACCTTCCCTTTCCTTTTCTTCCCTTCCCCTTCCCCTTCCCCTTCCTTCCTTCCTTCCTTCCTAAGATGTGGCTAGATACTTTGACCTACCAGTCAATTACAATTATCTGGCACATCACCCCACTGATATAGAGTATTCCAACATATTGTGATTAGTAACAAGGCATATTCTTATCTAATAGTTAAAGTAGCATTCTAGGGAAAGATTCTTAGGCATAGTGTGATTTTGGAGACTTTTGTTGCATCAGTTTCTCCATTTGTAAACTAAGGATGAGTCATTTTTTAATCATATTAGAAATGTGGAAGACCTCAATTAAAAAGCAACATCATAAGATTATTTTGTATTCTCTTTTACTTTGATTTAGAGCTGTTTCTCTAATTAGCATTTCCCTACTAAGTTGGAACTATACTCTCTTTTAGACCAATTGCATTGCCAATTTCAACTGTTTACATCCCTGTTTTGAATTAGGTCTTCTTTGATTGCCTTGTAATCCAGTTGCCAAGAAGAATATATTTCAGTCTCACATTTGGGAGCGGCTCTAAAACACAAAGCAATTACTGCACGCACCCTTTGGCGTATTGGCTCTTCCTGTTCTCTTTAGTGCCAGGCCAAAATGGAAAAGGTAACATAGCCAGTATGCACAGCTTCTCATGATGAACTTTAATGGATGATTTAAACCCTACAATACACCTGCTTCAGTGCCTTGAAAAAAGTTTATAGAAACATTCAATTTGTAGCATGAAGAAAATTCAATGTTTTTCTAAGAAGAATAACTTATAAGAAATCCATTTATTATCCATACATATCTAGTGATGATGATGATGATATCTCACACATATAGTGATTTTCACTTTGTGAAGCACTCTGATACTTTTAATCTCACTTGATCTGCACAACCTTTGAGGTAGGTGCTGTTATTATCCCTATTTTTTAAATGAGTAAGCAGAAGCCCCTAGAGATGAAAAATGACTTCCCTAGGGCCTTATTCATAGTAAAAGTCTGAGGTGGGTTTCAAACTCAGGTCTTCCTTACTCTAAATCTAGCTGTCATCCCTCTTCTCCTTGCAAGGACATAGTCGACATAGCTCAAAGAATTAAGTGATAGGTTAAAAGATACAGTGTAATCCATAGAAGACAGCAGCATCCACCAATGGACAACCCTCCACAGAATCCCAGTCTCTTTTACTTTATGAGGATCCATCAGAGAGCATACCTCCACCTGGGTGCTTCCTCCCAAGACTCCTTTAATAGTCTACATAAGCATTAATCACTCTGCCTACAACTTCCTCCCATTGCAGTTATCTTCAACACCCAGAAGATGGAGCAGCCAGTGGTGCAGTGGATAAAATGCTGCCTGAAGTCAGGAAAACCCATCTTCCTGAGTTCAAATCTGGCTTCAGACACTTACTACTTGTGTGACCCAGGACAAGTCACTTAACCCTGCTTGCTTCATTTTCCTCATCTATAAAATGAGATGCAGAAGGAAACCTTTCCAGTATCTTTGCCAACAAAACCTCAAAGGGGGTCACAAAGAATAAGACCTAACTGAAAATGACTGAACAACAAACCAGAAGGTGTTCTCAATTGCTGTTCCTCCATGGAGTTTTCCTGCTACCCTGCATCACTGGGCCTCCCACTCATGCAGCAATCCTTAGCTCTCAGATGCTACTTCCAGTCACTTTTTTCCAATGTTGTTTCCCTCTTTCCAATCATGATTGTCTTGCAGCTCTCTCTAGTTCCCAGGAGATGTCACCAAACATTTGTTGCTGCTCATGTGGCATCCTTTCCTTGACATCATTCAATCTGCAATTCTCCTTTCAACTCTCTTTGTACCCCCCTGGAAGCTAGCTCTAGAGCCACATAAAATATCCTGGCTTTGAAGAGCCTCAAGGGGCCTCTTAACAATTCTGGAGCTACCAAAGTTCACTCTGCATTCCTACAACTATGTCCAGACCTCTGTTCTCCTTACATATAATTATAGGAACTAGTAAAGAGATTCAAAGGCAAAAAGGAGGGGGTAGTCATGTGGTTTTTAGAATAAAGAAGAGCCAAGAGGGCATAGGTTTAGAACTGAAATGGACCATGGGAGCCATCAAATCCGACTCCCTCATTTAACAATTGAGGAAAATGGGCAACTTAAGTCACTTGCCCAGAGTCAAATAGCCAGTAAGTTTCTCAGATTTAAACTTTCTCAATCCAGAGTCCTACACCATGTACCATCTAGCTTATTGAAAACCTAGGAATAGATTCACTGGGAAGAGATATTCCCATGGAGTAAAGAGGAAATTTGGGTCTCATTTAGGAAATTTAGGTTGAAATCTGGAAAATCAAATTACACAGGAGATCTTGGTAAGAAGGAAGGGGGAATGGTGGAAGTGATTACTGTCTGGGTCATTAAAAGACTTTAGTTAGAATTCCACCTTTCTTATGAAGTAGCCTCCTTTTTATTCATTTTAACAAGATCTTAAGTTCATTTGAGTTTTGTTTTAATTCTTTGGGTGTTTTCCCCACCCCCTGTTTGCTACATTATCTTCTTACCAGCTGTAGTTGTGTAAACTTTGAGCAGCCTTTTCTGGATGAAAATCTTGAGCTCATAGTAGAGGACATATGGCTTCAAGACAAAGATGAGTCCAATTTACATTTTTGTTGACAACCAATTTTATGTAGCCCTGAAAGAAAAAAGCCGTTCATGGTGCCTTTTAGCTATAGGTGTAGCATCATATGTATGAAGAAATGATTTGTCATTTTGTATCACCATAAAAACCTTGTTTCACGATATTCCTTCTCCCCTTCTCTCTCTCTCTCTCTCTCTCTCTCTCTCTCTCTCTCTCTCTCTCTCTCTCCCTCTCTCTCTCTCTCACACACACACACACACACACACACACACACAAAATCTCTGTCTCTACATGTGTCTTTCTCCTTTTCTCTAAGTAGCTTTCTTTCTCTTTCTCTTTGTCTCTATCTCTATGATTCTATCACCATCTTTCTCCCCTTCTCATCTCCATCTCCATCTTTCTCTCTCTCTCTCTCTCTCTCTCTCTCTCTCTCTCTTCTTCTTCTTCTTCTTCTTCTTCTTCTTCTTCTTCTTCTTCTTCTTCTTCTTCTTCTTCTTCTTCTTCTTCTTCTTCTTCTTCTTCTTCTTCTTCTTCTTCTTCTCTGCTTCTTCTTCTTCTCTGCTTCTCTGTGTCTGTGTCTGTCTCCATTTGCAGAAGAGCTTCCTGATACCAAAGCTTGGAGAGCACTACCCATACAACATGGGTACACAAAAAGGGACAAAAAAAAAAAAGCCGGGGTATTCATTCGCCAATTTCTATTTTGGATTAATTCAGTTCTCAGGGCCTTAGTTTCTCAAAGAAAGTGTAGAATATAACTCAGACATGCTGATTAGGAGACAAATATTCTATTTATTGAGTCCTCAATATTTACGCATTGTATTACATATGTATATGTATTGGGTACTCAATAACTAATTCTTGGTAAGCCTGGCACTGTGCTGGATCAATCCAAGCAAAGGATAGGCTGTTTTTAGTAATAAGCGATTTGTGCTCTGTTGATTGTCCTAGGAGCTCATATTAACTACTAACATTTGTGCTAGCAGCATGGTTTAATTCTGAGAAAAGTAAAGGGAACAAGAATCAGAAAAATTCTTATTTCCTTTAAACATTGCCATCCGGTCCGTTGTACTATACTCCAAAAATCAGTCACCAGCTTGTCTTTGGTGATTGGCCAAATCTGCCTAGGAACTGCACTATGGGAAACAGATGACCAGTGCCTCATTGCTGATCTCCTAGCTGTGTACTCTTAGGACCATGCCAACCAGTAAAGGAGTGATCTTTGGGAAGAGCCAGGTTCAGCCACAACGTGGCACAGGCAGGGGGGAGCACCAAACAGATGCACTACCAAGAGGCAAGCCCCCTTCCCCCTCCAGTGCCAGACTGCTACTCCTTGCAGGAGGTGGTGCTTTGAGATATTGGAGCCAAGGAGGGGTCGGATGGAGGGGGGAGTCTGGCACCTCCACAGGGGTGCTGCACAAAGATCCCAGCAATACACCTACCTGTCAAAGTCTTCCAGGAACAGGAGCCTTCCCAAATTGCCAAACCCCACTTGCAGAAGAGCTTGACAGGTAGGCATTCTGCCAAAAAATCAAGGCTGGGTGCCTCCCTGCACATGTGCTCTTCAGACCCCCAACTGGCTACCAAGAAAGCTGGACAGCTACCAACCTTTTCTGCACTGCTTTTTTTTTAAAGTCCTGCCCATTTACATTGCCTTTGATGGTCTGGAATAAGTGTGAATACTATCAAATAGCATCAATTTTCTTTCTAATGTGCAAGAGCCATCTAGGTAGGAGCTTGCTAGGGGTTTGGGGGGGAGGGGTGGTTTGGGGTTTTTTTTTTATAGACAAGATTGTGATTTGATCTGTTTGCTTCTCTTTCTCCTTCTCCCTAATGATATTGATGAGATGCCACAAGGGCTCATTTTGTTCCCTTTGAAACAAAGCCTCTGTGCTGGGTGGATGTTTCCAAGTTGGAGAGGCTGTTTATGTTTATCCCGGACCATTTGCTGGGCATTCACATGCTTTTTGTATTTGGTAAGTGACAGTATTTGCAAAAGCTGATTGCCACAGCAGGCAGAACAGTGACAAGACTAGCTAAAACATGTGTTGGTAACATATGTTGTAGCCTTTTATTCTTTGCTTGGAGATCTGCCACTTCCTACAGGAAGAAGTCATTATTTTACATGGGCGTAGATTAGACTGAAATAAAAAGAAGTGTTGTCCTGCTTAACAACATAAAAGGGGAAATAAATGGAAAAAAAAACAATTTCCAAGTCTGTCTACATCATACTCACAAAGTAATGTTCTCTCCCTACAACCTCTCCCTTTCACTTCCATCTCTGTCCATCCATCCATCCATCCATCCATCCATCCATCCATCCATCCATCCATCCATCCATCCATCCATCCATCCATCTGTTTCTGTCCTTGTCTGCCTCTCTTTCTCTCTCTCCCCCTCCCCCTTCTCTCTTATTAGTCATATTAATCATAAAAGTTTAGAGCCATAATATATGGCTTTAAATGGATCTTCCTTGATAAATGGATCCAAGCAGCTTGTTAAAGTTCACCTATCAGTGAAAGTTTGGGAGGGGGGAGATCAAAACAAGCTGTTTCTTCCTCTACTTAAGGAATCCAAAAATGGGCTTTATGTATTTCCACTGAGCCACTAAGAGTAAGATTAAAAATGGGGTCCCCGGCTGGCAAACATCTAATTTGTAAATCAAACAGCTGATTCATAAAATCTTCTTTAATACTCCTCCCTCTTTTTCCTTGAACAGGATTGTGGGTTGGACAGGTGCAGATCAAAGAAATTTGGGGATGCATATTCAGTTTACATTGAGAAAGGAGCTCTGATCCCTTGTGTGAGCCCCAAAGTTCAAATTACAGCAACATTGCCAAAATATGTTTAATGATTTTACTCCCACCCTAAAGCTGGATTTGTACATTGGCATAGAACACTTAATGCTTCTCATGTAGGAGGAAGCAGATCTCTCAGATACTCCTCCTGTTCCCTTGACACTTCCAGATATGTAAAATAAAGTTCTGGTGTATTTCATTGCAATATTTTGGTGCCAAACTTTCTTTAAAATAATAAATTGTTTGATCTCCTGAATTTTTCCCTTCTCATTCTCGACTTTTTTCTTTTGTGTGCATTTGGTTCTCACTTTTTACTTAAAATTTTTTTTTAGCATCTGTTCTTTCTTAGACTAATTTTTCTGTGATATGCTGTGACATTTGGAATTTCTATTTGAGACCCATTTTTATTTCTCTTTAAAAATAATTTTCATTCTTTTCCTTAGTCTGTTTCTTTGTCTCATTCACATTTATAATTTAAAAGAAATTTTAATGTTCATCTTTATTTGTTCTTAATGTCTCAAAGGCTCAATTCATGTGCCACCCCACTGCATTATTCTTTCCCATTTGCCATTCACCTGAGTTTTTCTCTCTTGCCTCAAATTATATTTTTACTTATATGCTTAAATGCTGTATCCCTACCCCCAGCAGAATATAAGCCTTCTGAGGGCAGGGATTGTTTTTCATTTTGCCTACCCTGAGTGTGTAGCTCAATCCTGTGCAGGTCTCCCAGCTGTTGGTACCATAGACTCTAAAGTTAACTTCCATCTTCTCTGCATTTATTTTGTGTGCTCAAATTTATATACTTTGCTTAATTTGAAAATTAGCTGCTTTAAATGTTCAAGGGCTATTCTGATTTTCAAAGAAAGTGACATGTTATCAACAATCATATGAAAAAATGTTCCAAATCATTAAAAATTAGAGAAATGCAAATAAAAGTAACCCAGAAGTTCCTCCTAACACCCATTGAGTTAGAAAAAATGACAGAAGAGAAAATTGAGAAATATTGGCAGGGCTATGGGAAAATAGGCACTGTTGATGAAATGTTAATTAGTTTAGCTATTCTAGAAAGCAATTTGATACTATCCTCCAAAGTTAATATACTATGCGTTACCTTTGGCCCAGCTAGACTACTACCTTAGCCCCAGAAAGCTCAAAGAAAGAGAAAAAAGACCTTTAGGTATAGAAATATTTATAGCAGCTCTTTTTGTAGTAGCCAAAACCCAGGAAGTAAGAGTGCTTGCCTATTTGGGAATGGCTAAAGAAACTGCGATAGATAAATATAATGAAATATTTTCATGCCAAAAGAAATCACTAAATGGGCAGAGAAACTGGAAGACTTCTATGAAATGATGAGCAATGAAGTAAGTAGGACCAGAATGATTTCTACAACAACAACATTATATAGAAAAACAATTTCAAAAGACTTTAGAACTCTGATCTATGCAATAATAAACCATGGACCTAAAGGACTAAAGATGAAGCATTCCACCCACCTCCTGCCAGAAAGGTGATCAGTCAAAAATGAAAATTTGTTAGGTGATTATTACATGCCAGGCATTGTGTTATGTGCAGGAGTGCAAAAAGGGTAAAAGAGAGTCTCTGCTCTCAAGGATCTTACAATCTAATAGAGGAGCCAACATGCATACAAGTATACATAAAGCAAACAATATATAGGATAAATAGGAGATAGTTAGCAGAGGGAAAGCCCTGGAATTAAGAGGTGCTTAGGAAGGCTTCCTGTAGAAGGTAGGGTTTTATTTGCAATGTAAAGGAAACTAGGGAGGATGGTAGAGCAGAGGAGGGAGATTGCTCCAGACATGGAGGACAGCCAGAGAAAATGCCAGAAGCCAAGAATTGGAGTGTCTTGTTCATGGAACACTCAGGACAGTATCACTGGATTGAAGAACATGTGCTGGGGAGTCAGGTGTAAGAAGACTGGGAAGCTAGGATGGGGCTAAATTATGAAGACTTTAATTTTTTTAGTATTTTATTTTTCTCTAATTAAATGTAAAATCAATTTGCTTTTTTTTTGAGATGCTCTTAATTTATTTTTTATTTCTATAGTATTTTATTTTTTCCAGTTACATGTAAAAATAGTTTTCAACATTCAATATTTTTTTGTGGGGCAATGAGGGTTAAGTGACTTGCTCAGGGTCACACAGCTAGTAAGTGTCAAGTGTCTGAGGTCGGATTTAAACTCAGGTCCTTCTGAATCCAGGGCCGGTGCTTTATCCACTGTACCACCTAGCTGCCCCCTCAACATTCATTTTTATAAGATTTTGAGTTCCTCATTTTTCTCCCTCCCTCTTTTCCCTCCCCACTCTCAAAGACAGCAAGCAATCTGATATAGGTTATATATATGGACAATCACATGAAACATATTTCTGCATTAGTCATTATGTGAAGGAAGAATCAGAATAAATGAGAAAAACCTCAAAAAAGAAACAACAACAACAAAAGTAAAAATAGTATGGTTCAATCCGCATTCAGATTCTACAATTCTTTTTCTCAATATGGAGAGCATTTTCCATTATGAGTCCTTTGGAACTGTCTTGAATTATTCTATTGCTGAGAAGAGCTACATTTATCACATCTGATCATCATGCAATGTTATTGTTACTGTGTACATGTTCTCCTGGTTCTGCTCACTTCACTCAGCATCAGTTTACTTAAAACAATTTTCAACTTTCATTTTTAAAACTGAGTTCCAGATTCTCTCCTTCCCTTCCCACACACCCCACCATTGAGAAGACAAGCAATTTGATATAGGTTATACGTGTGTAGTCAAGCAAAACGTATTAATATATTAGTCATATTATAAAAAAACATAGACCAAAATAAAACCACAAGTAAAATACAGTGAAAAAAAGGATACTTTGATCTGTATTCAGACTATCAGTCCTTTCTCTAGGGATAGATAGCGTTTTTTTTATAATAAGTCCTTCAGAGTTGTCTTAAATTGTACTGCTGAGAATAGCTGTCATTCACAGTTTATCATCTTAGAATATTGTTTTTACTGTGTACAACATTGTCCTGGTTCTTCTCATTTCATTTTGTATCAATCCGTGTAAATCTTTCCAGATTTTTCTGAGAACATCTAGCTCTTAGTTTCATTTTTTTTTTCTTTTCAGATCTTTATTGAATTTTATTTTTCCCCCAATTACATGTAAAAACAATTTTAACATAAAAAAATGTTCCATATTCTTGTTTTTCCTCCCTGCCCAGCCCACCCTTATAAACACAAGCAATTCAACAAGTTATACATGTGTAGTCATGCAAAACATTTCCACATTAGTCTGTGAAAGAAAATACACAAAAAATGTAAGAAACAGAAATTAAAACAAATATGCTTAAATTTGTATTCAGAAACCATCAGTTCTTTCTTTGGAGATAGATTGCATTTTTCATAAGTCCTTCAGAGTTGTCTTGGATCATTGCATTTCTGAGAATAGCCAAGTCATTCACAATTGATTATCTTGCAATATTGCTGTTACTTTTTTTTTTTTTGCAGAAGGTTGGTATTTTATTTTTTCCCATAAAAGTATTTTATTATTTTCCAGTTACATGCAGAGATAGTTTGCAACATTTGTTTTTATAAGGTTTCTAGTTTCAATTTTCTCTCCCTTGTCTCCTCCCTGCCCCCTCCCCAAGACAGCAAGCAATCTGATATAGATTATATATGTACAATCACATTAAACATAAGTTTGCATTAGTCATGCTGTGCTAGAAGAATCAGAGCAAAAAGGAAAGATCTCAAAAAAATAGAGATAGTATGGTTCAAACTGCATCTAGATTCCATAGTTCTTTTTTTCCCCTGGATTTGGAGAGCATTTTCCATCATGAGTCCTTTGGAACTATCTTGGACCATTGTATTTCTGAGAAGAGTCAAATCTATCACAGTTGATCAATGCAAAATGTTTTTGGACATATAGGTCCTTTAACTTTTTGGTTTTTATCTCTTCTGGGATAGTGACAGAGTCGTGGTATTACTAGGTCAAAGAGTATGCAGGGTTTTATAGCCTTTTGGCCATAGTTCCAAATTTCTCTACAGAGTGTTTGAATCAGTTTACAGCTCCACCATCAGTGCATTAATGTCTCATTTTCCCTATATCTCCTACATTTGTCATTTTCCTATGCTGTCCTATTATCCAATCCAATAGGTATGAGGTAGTACCCCAGAATTGTTTTGACTTACATCTTTCTAATCAATAGTGAGTTAGAGCATTTTTTTTTCACATGGCTATAGATAGCTTTGATTATTTCATCTGAAAACTGTTCATATCATTTGATTACTTATCACTTGGGGAATAGCTCTTATGTTACTAGATTTGACTCAGTTCTCTATTTGTTTGAGAAATGAAGCCTTTATCAGACAAACTTGCTTCAAATTTTTTTCACTGTTACTATTGCTAACTTAATTTTACTCCATCCTACTGCCTCCCCATGTCATTTATTCTATTCTCTATCTCTTTTCACCCTGTCCCTCCTCAAAGGTGTTTTCCTTCTGACTATGCCCTCTCCCAATCTGCCCTCCCTTCTATCACCTCCCCCCACCCATATCCTCTTTCCCTCCTACTTTCCTTCTGGGTAACATAGATTACTATACCCAATTGAGTGTGTATGTTATTCCCTCTTTGAGCCAATTCTGATAAGAGTAAGGTTCACTCACTCCCCAGAACCTCTTCCATCTTCCCTTCCAATGTATAAGCATTTTCTTTCCTTTTAAGTGAGGTACTTTACCCCATTCCACCTCTCCCTTTCTCCTAGTGCATTCTTCTCTCATCCCTTAATTTTATTTTTTAAAGATATCATCTCTTCATATTCTACTCACACCGGTGCCCTCTGCCTAAATATACTCCATCCACCTGTCCAAATAATGAGAAAGCTCTTATTATACATTACAAGTATCCTCTTCCCATGTGAGAATGTAAATAGTCTAACCTTTTAATATTCCTCATTATTTCTTTTTCCTGTTTACCTTTTTATACTTCTCTAGAGTCTTATATCTGAAAGTCAAGTTTTTTTATTCAGCTCAGGTCTTTTCATAAAGAATGCCTGAAAGTCTTCTCTTTCACTGAATTCCCATTTTTCCCCTGAAGAATTATACACAGTTTTGCTGTGTAGGTGATTCTTAGTTGTAATCCCAGTTCCTTTGCCCTCTGGAATATCATATTCCTAGCCCTCTGATCCTTTAATGTAAAAGCTGCTAAATCTTGTGTTATCCTGACTGTTGTTCCACAATACTTGAATTGTTTCTTTCTTGCTGCTTGCAAAATGTTCTCCTTGACCTGGGAGCTCTTGAATTTGGCTATAATATTCCTGGGAGTTTTCACTTTAGGATCTCTTTCAGTAGGTGACCGGTGGATTCTTTCCATTTCTATTCTACCTTCTGGTTCTAGAATATCAGGGCAATTTTCCCTGACAATTTCTTGGAAGATGGTGTCTATGGTCTCTTCTTGATTATGGCTTTCAGGTAATCCAATAATTTTCAAATGATCTCTCCTGGATCTATTTTCCAGGTCCATTGTTTTTTTTAATGAGATATTTCACACTGCCTTCTATTTTTTTTATTCTTTTGGTTTTGCTTTATTGTTTCTTGATTTCTCATAAAGCTATTAACTTCCATTTGCTAAATTCTAACTTTTGAAGAGTTATTATCTTCAGAGAGCTTTTGTACCTCCTTTTCCATTTGGCCAGTTCAGCTTTTCAAGGCATTTTTTTCCTCATTGGATTTTTGTACCTCTTTTACCATTTGGCATAGTCTGTTTTTTAAGATTTTATTTTCTTCAGTAAATTTTTGTGTCTCCTTTACCAAGCTGTTGACTTTTTTTCATGATTTTCTTGCATCACTCTCATTTCTCTTTCCATTTTTCCTCTACCTCTCTTACTTTAATTTCAAAGTCCTTTTTAAGTCCTTCTATGGCCTGCTACCAATTCACATTTTTCTTGGAAGCTTTGGATGTAGGAGCTTTGACTTTGTCATCATCTTCTGGTGGTGTGTTTTGGTCTTGCTTGTCACCATAGAAACTTTCTATGGTCAGCATTTTTTTTTCTGTTTGCATATTTTCCCAGCCTATTTCTTGACTTTTAACTCTTTGTTAAAGTTGGGCACTGCTTCCAGGGTGGAGAGGAAATCATCCCAAGCTTCAGGGGATTTATGCAGCTGTTTTCAGAGATACTTCTAGGAATTTGTAAGTTTTTAGTTCTTACAAGGTGGTATGATTTAAGGAGAGGTGTGTTTACTACTCTTCTGGTCTGTGCTCTGGTCTGCAATCAACCACAAGCCTGTTTTTCTGCTCTTGAACTATGAACAGAGTCCCACTCCACTGTGGCTTCAAACTCTTGTGTGCTTGTGCTCCTCCTCCACCTGGGACCACCTAAGATTGTGACCTGGATCCAAGTATGGGCAAAACAAGAGAGTCCTGCCTCAGGGCTAGCAAAGAGATCTCTGTAACATCCTTCTGGCCAGTTGTTCGACCCCCTTACTGTCTGTGGGCTGAGTTCTAGAAGCAGTTACTGCTGCAGATGATTCAGAGGCTCCTAAGGCCTGCTCCTGGTTTGGTGGGACTGGGGGTGTGTCTGTGCTGGTATGGCCTTTGCTGGGCTGCACTCCACTCTCACCCCAATACAACAGACCTTCATTGCTGACATTCTAAGTAATTTTTGACTGGAAAATTATTTCACTCCATCTTTTTGTGGGTTCTGCTGCTCCAGGAATTGTCTTGTGGAATTATTTGAAGGTATTTGGAGGGGTCTTGGGGAGATCTCAGGCAAGTCACTGCCTTTTCTCTGCCATCTTGGCTCTGGAACCCTAGCTTATTATTTCTTATAGCACAATAGTATTCTATCACAATCATGTACCACAACTTGTTCAGTCATTCTCCAATTAATGGACATTCCCTCAATTTCCAATTCTTTACCACCAGAAAAGAGTTCCTATACATATTTGGGCATAGTTCCAAATTGCTCTACATAATGTTTAAATCAGTTTACAACTCCACTAACAATGCATTAGTGTCTCAAGTTTCCCACTTCCAGTCCAACATTTGTCATGCTCTTTTTCTGCCCTATTAGCCAATTTAATAGGTGACAGGTAGTAAGTCAGAATTTTTTATTTGCATTTCTTCAATAAGTAGCGATTTAGAGCATTTTCATATGGCTATAGATAATTTTGATCACTTCATATGAAAATTGACTTCATTTTTTTATCATTTCTCAATTGGAGAATGGCCCTTATTTTTATAAATTTGACTAATTTCTCTATATTTGTGAGAGATGATGCCTTTGTCAGAGAAACTTAATTTAAAAATTCTTCTTACAGTTATGATTACTAACTATATTACCCTCTATCCTATCCCCCACCCCAGCAAAGAGACCTCTATAATATCCTTTTGATCAGTGCTTCAACCCTCTTACTATCTGTAGGGTGAGAAGTTTAGAAGCAGATACTGCTGCTGCTGATTCAATGGCTCCCAAGATGTACTCCTGGTTTGCTGCAGCCCAGTCTGTGTTAGCATGGCCTACACTAGACTGAACTCCATTCTTACCCCAGTGTGACAAATCTTTCATGCATACTTTCTAAGTTTTCTTGGGTTGGAAAATTGATTCATTCCATCCTTTTGTGAGTTCCACCACTCCAGAATTTGTTTTAGGGCATTATTTAAAGGTCTTTTGAGGGATTTTAAGGAGAACTCAGGTAAGTCCCTGCCTTTTCTCCACCATTTTGTCTCCATCTTTTTACAAAGGATTTTTGAGACATAACATTTTTGGACATGGCTAATTTGTTTTGCTGGATTATGGATATTTTGTTATGATGTATTTTCTTCTTTTCTTAATTATCCAATTGGGAAATAATGGAAGGGAAAGACAAAAAGTGAATTCATGGAGAAGGAGAAGGAGAAGAAGAAGAAGAAGAAGAATGTCCTCTTTGAAGACATATATTCTTTTTGCTCTTATTTTGTAGTATTAGAACAGCGCCATTCCTGGGATGTTGTAAGTGGTTAGTAAATGCTTGCTGATTGATTTGAATACAGTAGATGCTTAATGGTACTTGTTAAGTTGAATTAATTGAATTCATTCTAGTTCTCTTGCTTCATTTCTCCTCCTTAGGAATGTAAATTCTTTTTATATTCAGCTGTGGGTTTCTTTGACACTTTTGTAATTGGTATCATTATAATCTGTCTATTTCTCAGTTTGTTGTATGTTCACTTTTGTTTTCTCATCTTAAAATGTCTCATTAGAATCTCATTAAAATATTATATATAAAACAATATAATTTTTTAAATTCTCATTAAAATATCTGATTAAAAGGTAATTAAAATATAAAAATAAATAATTGGTCATTTGCAAATCATCCTTGATATTATCATTGTCAATAATTCTTGTTTTCCCTAGGTTTGATGTAGAGGAAGGAGCCTAGTTATGGGGTGGGAAAAGTATATACCCTCCCATAGCACTACCTATATCTAAGTAAGAAGATGAGTTTAGCATGTCTTATTGTTATAAAAATTATGCTGTCTCAGGTGAGGACTTATATTTTTTGAAGGGAGACAGGTGATACATAGTGGATAGAGGCTAGACTTTGAATGAGAAAGACCTCAAATCCTGCCTCAAGTACTTATTGGCTGTGTGACCTGTACAAGTCACTTAACCACTTTCAGTTTCCTCATCTGTAAAAATAAGATAATAATAACACCTACTACACAGAGTGGTTATGTCAACCAAATGAGATAATATAAAGTGTTTTGCAAACCTTAAAGCACCATATAAAATGTTACCCAACTGTATTTTTAAACAAACATTTTATTGATGATCCTTAAAAACAGCTCTATCAAATCTCACTGTGTCATGTAACAAATAAGATATAGGACTAAACTTTTTCTCTCATCTTCAAAACCTCTCAAGACCTCTCTAAAATGAAATGATGTTCCAAAGATAAAGTAACTTCAGTTGTCTTCATGGTCTAGATAACCTGAAATTAAAAAAAAAAGAAAAAGAAAAAACAAATTTTGAACTGATACTTACTCTGAACTCACTTAATACCCCTCTTCCACATCCCAGGCAGAGAGGCTGTATTAGCACACATAGGACTTGATATAGGTTTGCAACAAAATCCAACACTACACCCTGGTTTCCCCTCCTTCTTTCCATTAAGGTGGAGATTCCAGTTCCTGGCTGTAGGAGTTTTCTTGGGGCTCCACCACAGCAGGATTCTATGTTGTAAAAGATCTCTGCAAGAGAGGAGAAAACTGAGAGAAAGGGAAAAGGTATGCAACAGGGCTTGAAATAGGGCTCAACTGTATCCCTCAATCCTACCTCCTCCCAGAACCAAATGACAGAAATCACTCTGGGCCACATTGGTACTGGTATGATAGTGCTTTGAACTACTTGTCCAGAGGATTGAAGAACAGAAAGAGCAGGACAGGATAACATGTGGGGTGGGGTTGTACAGCATGCCATTAAGCCTGAGGAAGAGTCAGGAATCTATCTGGGTTCCAGTTCTGTCCCCCTCAAAAGTCACTTGGGCTAGAGACCTAGGCTTGTGAACAACAAATTTCCTAGTGTGGAAGGAGACTAAGATGCTTTGAAATATAGCCCACAGGGAAACCACCATCAGAGGGGAGAGAGTCAGAAAGTGAGCAATAAGAGAAAATAAGGAGCAGGGTGAAATAAAATACTGAAATTACCAAAAGACCTCAGGGGGAAAAAACCAAAGACCTTTAATATAAGCAGATAAATCAATAGGGAAAACATTAACAGAACAGAATATGGCTTTTAGTTCTATTAAATTAGTTTAATCATCTATGAATAAAAACCATAAAACAAAGAAAAATGATCTAACACTTGATAAGAGAGAATTCTGTGGAATTTGAGAACATAGAACCATAACACACTATTACTGAGTAGTTTAAAGAAGAAATGAGAATGTAATTTATGGCCGGCAAAAAAAAAAATAGAATGGAAAAAAACTATAATCTTCAATGGTCTCACCAAAGAAACAAAAGAGAGAATAATAAATTGGAAATGTAAATATATACAAGTGAAGAATAATCTACAAGAAGAGAAGCAAAAACCCAATAACATTAAAAGAAAATATGCTTACCATGTAAACAAGCACACTGATCTCAAAGACAGGATGCATAAAGACAATCTAAGGAAAACAGGTCTCCCAGAAGAATATGAAAGGAGAACAAACCATCACCATAAGGCAGGAAATAATAGAAGAAAACTGCTCAGAACTTCTGAACATAGAAAATGAAATTCCAATTGAAAGAATTCACAGATCACCTCCAGAAAACAAAACAAAATTTTTAAAAAGGCTGCAAACACCAAGACACAGAGCTTACATATAACAGTTCAATTCAGAAATAACAAGTTCTATAAACAATTCAAGTAATGCAAGAGTAATCTGAATCCAGTTGAAAATTTAATAGTGAATAGAAACTTTGTCATTTTTTATTCCATAATACAGAGAATAGAAACTAGGTCTATCAATTTCAGCTTTACAATACCTCTCGTATTCACCCCATTCTTTCCTCTGACATGGCCCCTGGTCTAGTGCAGACACTCATCACCTCACACCTGGATTATTGTTACCTCCTGCTGGTGGGTCTGCCTGCTTCAAGTCTCTCCCTACTTCTACCCATCCTCCATGAATCCATTAAAGTGATTTTCCTAAAGCATAGGTCTGACCATGTCACCCCCTCCCCCACTCAATAAATTCCAATAGCTTTCTGTTGCCTCCAGAAACAAATACAAAATACTCTGTTAGGCATTCAGAGCCCTTCATAACCTAGCCTCCTCCTTTCTTTCCAGTTTTCTTACACTTTATTCCTGGACATATACTCTTTGGTCTAGTAACACTAGCCTCTTGGCTATTCCATGAACAAGACACTCTGTGTTTTGACTCCAGTATTTTCTTTGACTATTCCCCATTCCTGCTGTGCTCTCCCTCCTCTGCTCTGACTACTGACCTCCCTAGTTTCCTTTAAGTTTCAATGAAAATCTCAACTTTCCTAACCCCTCTTAATTCCAGTACCTTCCACTGTTAATTATCTCCTATTTATCCTATATCTAACTTGCTTTGTATATATTTGTTTGCTTGTCCTCTCTCCTATTTTGTTGCAAGCTCTTTGAGGGCAGGGACAGTCTTTTGTTTCTTTTTATATTTAAAGTATTTAGTATATTGCCTAACACAAAATTGGCCTTTAATAAGTGTTGACTGATTGAATTATAAGAATTGTAAACCAGAAAAGGAAGGTCTAGAATAGAAAGAGAAGATGGATAATGAAGAGAATGAGAGAAATCTTCTCTGGAAAGAGGAGTCAAAAAAATTAAATTAAAAAAAAAAAAGAAGACCAGTTTAAGTGTAGGAGAGAAAGGAAGAATCTATTTGTCTAAGAGGGAAAAAAGAGTGTAGAGAAGTAAATAATAAAATAAAAGAAAGAAAGAAAAAAGATTCCCATTGATTGGGGTTGGTTAAATAAATTATGGTACATAAACATAATGGAATATCACTGTGCCTTAAGAAATGATGTACATAATGAACAAAAGAAGCATGAAAAGATCTGCATGAACTGACAAAGACTAAGGTAACAATCTACACAATGACGACAACATTGTAAATGTAAAGCACCACACCACTTCAAAAATCAAAAGTTAATGTAACAAAATAATAAAGATGAAGAACAACTTGAATGAAGAGATATGAGAAAATACACTCCCAACCTGCTCCTTCACAGAGGTAGGAGGTTCACTGGTATTATACATTACACATGTTTTCAAACTTTTTCAATGTATTGATCAGTTGTGTTGATTTTTTTTCTTCTTAAAAATACTACTTGTTATATGAGATAGCTCTTTGGGAGGGAGAGGGGGAGGGGGAGGGAAAATGGGGGTAACTGAGTGGGAAAAACCCCAGAATGCATCAATAAAAACATTTTTACAATTGTCTGTCACTTCTCAATAATTTTCCCTCCATACATACCACCAACAAAAGAACATCTTTTAACAAAGAAATACAGCTAAGCAAAATAAATCAATATATTATCCATGTCTGATAACATACACCTCATTCCACACCTATAGCATAAAATCTCTCTGCTGAAAAGAAAGAAGCATGTTTTCTTGGCAATGCTCTGAAGACATAATTGATCACTGAATTTATTAGGATTCTGATGTTTTTCAGATTTCCATTCTTTACATTATTATGATCATTGAGAAAGTTGTCTTCCTGCTAGATCAAGACAGTTGCTGACTATGGCCTTATTCTCTTCTGTCATAACGTATTTATAAACTATTTTTTGTTGGTCAACCCCATACTTTTTGGCTTAAGCAACAAAATTCAACATTTCATAAAACTGGATTTCAAATTGTATAGCCACAAGAAATATACAGGTATAAAAAGGTTATCATCTGATTTTTTTTTGTTTTAATTTTTCAGATAATAGCTTACTATATTTTTCTGGGTGGGATTTTTCTCGTCAAACCAGCTAATTGACCCTTTTTTTTGTTTTCTTTTTTGGCAGGGCAATGAGGGTTAAGTGACTTTCCCAGGGTCACACAGCTAGTGTCAAGTGTCTAAGGCCGGGTTTGAACTCAGGTCCTCCTGAATCCAGGGCTGGTGCTTTATCTACTGTGCCACCTAGCTGCCCCTAAACCAGTATACTCTCTAGCCTCTGTACACGAGTTAAAGACAGAGACTTTAATAAGTCAGCCAACAAGTATTTATTAAGGGCTTACTATGTATAAAATGGGGCAGCTAGATATCTCAGTGAATAAAGCACTGGACCTGGAGTCCTCAGACACTTACTGGCTGTGTGACCCTGGACAAGCCACTTAACTTCTGTTTGCCTTAATCCACTAGAGAAGGAAATTGCAAACCACTCCACTATCTTTGCCAAGGAAACCCCTTGGGCAGTGTGATCTATGGGGTCATGAAAAGTCAGACATGACTCAACAACAATAACAAAGATACATAAAAGACTATGCTAAGTGCTAGGTATACAAAGAACGACAAAGACAGTGCCTACTCTCAAGGACCTGACAGTCTAATGGGGGAGACAATATGCAATCAATTGCATATACATGATATACACAGGTTAAATTGGAGACATTTTCAGAAGAAAAATACTGACATTTAGGGGTGGGGAGGTGAGAAATTACCTGGAACAGCCTCTTACAGAAGGTGGGATTTGAGCTGTCTTAAAGGAAACTAGAGAATCCAGGAGGCAGAGGTCAGGAGGGAGGATATTGCCATTATAGAGGTAAAAACAGAGATTTGGGAGATGGAATACTATGTCCAAGAAGCGGCAAGAAGTCTAATGTGCTGGATTGTAAAGTATGTGGAGGGAAGTAAATAACACTGGAAAGGTTGGAAGAAGACATGTTGTGAAAAGTCAAATAATGTTGTTTATATTTGATCCTGGAGGTGATAGGGAGCCACTTAAGTTTGTTGAGTAAGGGAGTTTTGATGGTCAGATATGAACTTTAAGAATATCACTTTGGCATCTGAATGGAAGATAGACTGGAGTGGGAAGACACTTGAGATGAAGAAGACCAATAAGAAGGTTAGTGCAATAGTCTAAGCATGAAGTGATGAGTGTCTGCACCAGGGCAGTTGTTATATGAGTCAAAGTCCTGAGACATCTTCATCAGGGTCTTCGAAGAGGTGATGTTGAGGTGGTGGTGGTCATGGTGGTTTGATGTGCCTGGCACATGCCACCTTTTCTCTCTCCCACAGGGAATCTTGCTACTTCACCTAGGCTGGTTTGGTTACCCCATAGAATAATGCCTTGCTTGTCTGGGGAAAAAATTGATGCTATAAAGAAGCAAAAATGACTATTTATTGAAAATTTGCAAAATATGAGTGTAAAAAACCCCAGAATAACTGGGATATGTGGAAGAAGTGAGAGTTACAGAGGATTATGGTTCATTTTCATATAACTTTTACATCTAAAGAGGATAAAACTAAAATATGAGCATTCATATTAACATTTGGAAACTGAGGCATGCTTTTAAAAGGAATATTGATTTTGTAGAAGAAATTGAGAGAGATGTGACTTTTTTAAGTGGAAGGCAAGTCACTGAGAATCAGGAGTCTTTCATTTTAGCTAATGAAGATATAGGAACCAGATACACGAACTACTTATAGGAACTTAAGAGAAGAATCTGACATTTGACAACACAGTGTGGGTATTAAAGGCTATTCTGGCTATTCACATCCAGAAAAAGAACTGATAGAATCTGAATGTAGATTGAAGAATACTTTTCTTTTTTTACTTTTTTTTTCTTGGTGTTTTTTTCTTGGTCTGGGTTTTCTTTCACAACATGATTAATGTAGAAATATGTTTTGCATGACTGCATATGTATAACCTATATCAAATTGATTGCCTTCTCAATGAGGGGAAAGGGAAGGAGCATATTTGGAACACAAACTTAAAAAATGAAGGTTAAAATTTGTTTTTACATGTAACTGGGAAAAAATAAAATTAATATATATATAACAAACAATTTATATATATACACATACATACATACATATATACACACTGCTGGATTTATGACCATTAAAGTAGTCAGCTTAAAGAAGGTCTTTAAGTAAATCCTGACGGGTGGGAGAGAGAAAATTGGATTCATTAGCCAAGATCTTCAGTGACAACTATTGATCTTCAGTGCCACATAGAATCTGAGGGAGGAGAAGCTTCTCATGAGAACCTTTTGCTCTCTACTCCTAACCCTGGTTTGAGAAGGAAAAGAAAAAAGAAAAGCCTTGCAGTTGCTTGAGGATCCTGATAAGCTGGCTAGATTTGTTTGTCTTAATGAGTTTACCTGAGTTACTTTACTGTGAACTCTAGGGTTTTGTTGTTGTTTGTTTGTTTTTGTTTTTGGGGACAACTCAGAGGAAGTGAATAATTGACTAGTCTGGACTGTATAGCCCAGAAGTAGTCAGTTTGATGAGCTTTGCCCTTCTGTGGCTTAAAGAAAAGCTGTAATTCCTATTAAGAAATAATAGTTTCTAAAGGCATATTAGAAAAAAAAATTCAACAATGACAATTTATTTTCAGAACATTATCATTGTTGTTTAGGAAAGAAATGTCAAAAATAGCACAGCTTTGTTTGTTTTTAATTCTGCACCAGTTTTCACAGAAGTCATTGACATATGAATTGGTTTTGGACACAAGCATTAGACACAGGCTGGGCTTTCTTCCTGTTTGTATGCCTTCAGTTGGTTCTAAATGTTTTGATCTGGATTTCCTGAAGAATACCTTTTTAAAAGCATCTATCTGGGGCAGCTAGGTGGTTGAGTTCAAATCCAGCCTCAGACACTTGACACTTCCTAGCTGTGTGACCCTGGGCAAGTCATTTAACTCTCATTGCCCCGCTAAAAAATAAAAGCAACTATCATCCAAATGTACTTTTAAGGAGTATGGTATATTAAAACAGTTTGTAAATGTTATTTTCATGTAGAAATGTAAAGAGATAACTCCAATGGAAGAGTGGGCAGGACCTATAGTTAGTCAATGATCAGTGAAACCATTCCATATGGTACAGATCAAACCCTAGAGTCCAGGGTTGTGCTTTACAATAAGTAGATGGGTTTTTCTTCTTCATGTATATGTGTCAAATTTCCATAACTGTATACTCACTCTTCCCTAAAAGTACTGGGAGTATTGGCAGGACAGTGTAATCTATATGCATATTATAATGGATACTAATACAGAAAAGTCACTACATAAATAACAAAATGCATTGCATCATTATTATCTTTTTGTTAAGTAGATGGCTATGTTTAAGATCTAAAAATATTATTATTGTGAGTGGTTGGTTGTGTAAATATCATACACTATGAGGGTTGTTAACCTTGTGAATTATTGGTTACATTGATAGAAAATGTATGGTAGTGGGACTCAAGAGCTAGATTTGTGAGAAGAGGAAGATTTCCTCTCAATAGGGTTACCCCTAGGACTATGAGAGAGTTTGAATGTAACTACATGGTGGTGATCTCTAGGGATCTATCTGTGCCAAAAGGAGGGCAATTTGGGATGATCTAGGCAACCCAGAACTTTGAACTTTGCCCAGAGAAATAGTTGGGTAAAGGTGCCATGTATATGGTGTTATGGTAGGTGGCTATTTTGACCACACAGATTTCTCTTCATGTCACCCACCACCTCATTAGCTTCCAAATAAGTATCCCACTGTGAGAGTAGAGATTGTCATACCACTATTGTGCTAAACTTAGCACAATGCCTGGCACAGAGTAGGCTCTTCATAAAGGCTTAACTAACAAATTATCCAACACATCCTATGCACCAAACAAATAAATACATTGCTGAGTCATTTATGTCCCTTTATGTAGACTATCTGATAGTAAACTTAACATGCTTTATGACACAGTATATAGGCAATTCTGATATCTACCTGTTGTGTGCAGAGTACTAAGAACACTGATACAGTAAAAAGGCCAAAATTAATTGTACATAATTTGCTCAATGATTAAGCATAATACTCAAATTCTTATTAAAACTTTGCTCATGTAATTATTATACTCAATTAATAAAATTATTTAACATGATTATTAATTAATCATTCATTATTGTCATCTCAAAGATCACCCTGTCTTTCCCTGCAAATTTTGCTGGTGACTTAATTGCTTTAGGCTAAATTTATAAGAGAAATAGTTTCTCTCTGATTAAGTATAGGGAGGTTTTGAATTACTGAAAGGAGAGAAGTATATAGTATTTTATCACTGGTTTTTATAGAGAAACTCAGGCCCTTCCTGTTTGCAGAAAATTTTACTGGGGCTCCAAAAGTGAATTTATCTGAGTTTTGTTAAGTATATTTGCCTTACATTAGCTAAATAAAACAAATAAAAAAAAGAACTTTGCCCACAAATCTCCTCAAATGGGACCTCAAATGACAATAGATTAAATGAAATGTTCTAAGGGAATGATAGCCTAAGAAAAGAATGTGTTGTCTGGTCTTATGATGGCTGGATCCTCTACTCTGTAAAACCCCTTGATTGGTTTTCATTAGTCTTCAGCTGGCTAGCACATGGTGCTAATGAGGTCATGGGTCCATGAACCAACTAGTTTTGTGAACACCCTGTTCTGGATCTATAGGACACACCCATCATCTTGCTCAGAGGTCTCACAAATTGGTGCTCTTGGATCATGAACAGTGCTGGGCCAGAAAGTTAAAATGCATGAATTAGCAAAACTTATCCCCCTTAAAAGAAATATCCTGTGCTACCATTGTGGAGCAATAGCATTGCCACTATTTGTGAAAAACATTGTATTATGAATTTTGAGATCCTTTAAATCCCTTTTTTCTTTTTTTGGTGGCAGAAAGTAATGACAAGTAAGAAACAGACAGCCAAGACAGGACAGACAGAGGGGGGGAGACAGAATCAGAGTTGGAAGTCTAAACCCTTTATAGATAAGGAAATCTGTTCCAAGTCTCACAGTGAGTTATAGACACAGAAATGAAATTCAATCTGTTTGAAAGGCATTGGGCTAGGAGCTGGTGATAGAAAGACAAGAGACAAACAATTCCAACTGGGCAAAGACTTACATTCTACTGATATGAACAGATGAATATATTATGATTTAAACAAGAAGAATAGAAATAAATAGTTGGCATTTATATACCACTTCAAAGCTTGTGAAGCATTTTACAAATACTATCTCATTTGATCCTCAAAATAAACCTAGAAGATAGGTACTATCATTACAGACACACACACACACACACTTACTTTACAAGGATCTGAGGCAGATAAAAGTCAAGTGACTTGGCCATGGTCACATAGCTAATAAACATCTGAGGTAGGATTTGTACTCAGGTTATCCTGATTCCAGGGACTAATTGCCTGCTCATGACAAAGTGAGGTGAGAAAACGGTAAATGAGCAGAATCAGGTTTCCTGTAGCAGATACCAATGAACTGAGCCTTGAATGAAGTTAGGAATTCTAAGAGGAAGAAAAGATGGAAGGGGGAATACATTCTAATGTGATCTGGAACCAAGTTCTGCACATGCCTAGTTCTCAACTGAATCAGACCAACTTTCTATGCCATAGTAGTTCTATTGTTCCAAGGTGTCACACAAAGAACATTGTGTCCTAGGATGGCCAAATTATTGACCACTGAATGTCTAAAGGGGAACTGCTTTGTTGAATATTTCATAGCTTCATAGGATAGGGTTTTTTTATTTTGCTGGACTATGCAAATTTATTACAAGGAGAAAAATGAAAAAGAAAGCTTTGCTAGATATCCAAGTAAGTAAAGTCATCCTTAAGCACTCAAAGATTAAAATGGAAGGAGTACTACGAATCTAATAAAAATGGAAATGATTTACAGGGAGGAAAATCAATGTTATTTTTTCTATCAAGGAGAGACCTCTATACCATAGAATCCTAACATTACAGTTCTTGTGGTGCTTATAGAGGAGGGAGAAATGGCATTGTAGATAAGAAAAGCAGTCCTATTGGGCCAAGTATATACAGAGGGGATCTGTGCTAGAGATTGTGATAGCATTGAGAGACCAACATACAAGGTATCCAAAGGAGAAGATGCTGAAGAAAAGGAAAGAGTCTTGGACCTTTTTAATGCTGAAAAAAGTCACCAAGCATATCAATAGCTACTGAGCTATATACCTACTATCCCATTGTTGAAAATTTATTGTGAGTGTGGGGTGTATGGGGTGTTTAGGGAGGACTAACTGTGATGTTTAAAATCTAAATGTGTGGTTGCCTTAAATTAGAAGCTTTAGCACCAGTCTTTAGGCATTAAGCATTTATTAAAGCATACCAGGTATTAGTAAAAAGAGAACACATGGAGTTCAGAAAGTTAAGAAAAGGCCTATCTAGCCTAGAGTTCCAGCCTGGTCTGGTTCTTCCTCAAGTGCTCCACTACCTGCTTAAGCAAACTGAGTATGGAAGCTTTTATAGGTCAGGAGGAAAGGCAGTCCTTTCACACTGCTTCAAGCTGATTGGTTAGCATCATCCCATACCATTGGTTCACTGGACTTGAAGGTGGTCTGTGTTGAGTTCAAAGTCCTTAGCTTCTGAGAACTATACCTATTTAAGGGCCAGACAGGTGTAGTTACAATCTAATTAACTTTAAGTAGGCTAATCAGCAAAGTCAATCACTCTCACTTAATTCAATGATTTAGATTAATCTCCAGGTGGGGCCTTTGAGTATCTGCCAAATCCCATTATTTTCTCACACTAACACATTTGGTGTGAAAACTTGCTGAGCCCTTTTCAGGGCTACTCATCCACCTTTGGTAGCCACCTTGTTCATCCAACTCTCACCTGTATCTCCAAGAAGCTGTAGCATGTACAGTAGCTACACTCTGGTTAACCACCTCAGCAGATGGACTAAACCAAGTTGAGAGTAACTGACAGTCCTCAAACTGATTAGTGAGTTAAGAGATGTCTACCCCAAGCATATAAAGACTTTGCCCCAAGGAGTGGGCAGATGAGAACAATTTGTTCCAAAGACCATGATAGTGACTGAAGCAGGCACTGTGGAACATGTAGAGAGTGATCAGGCATTGGAGACTCCAATGTCATCCACTGTATCCTGAGCCACGGCTAATCATCTTAACTTTTGTCTTGCCCCTGGACTTCAATGACTGGAAAAGAGAGTGAGACTGATGACTTTCTGCAACTCTGCCTCACTTAAATCTAATTCATGTGCAAGTCAAGATATCAGGCATGATGTCATTGGTTCTCTTTGAAAATGAAGAATGAACAACAACAATAACAATTATGAGGGTAATCTTGCACTAATTGAGGACCTTATTCATAATGGTATTGTAGGGGCCAAATTTTAATTGGGGAGTGTTAGCTAGGCAGCTCGTCGCAATATTGGGGCAAGGAAGGAGACCAACAGCCTCCCTCTAAAACAGAAAAGAGTTTACCAACAAGAACAAACTTAAAAACACAAGCAAGATCAGTAGAATTAAGGGAAAGGAAAAAAAATGGTGGAAGGGAAACAATACAACCTGAATAACAATACCACAGCCCAGGAATCAGCTGAGAACACATGGCTGTGTGCTGTCACTTTGCAGCTTCAAGCTAGAATGGCAAAACTCCTCCCTTCTCCTTCCCAGCAGACCCCAGGCTAACCACACATAGCCCCAAGCCAATTGGCTGACAGCCCTGACTGACAGTCATATGACTGCCCTCACTAGGCTTCCAGTCATTATAATTTTGCCAGGCCCATGTAGGTGTCGGTGAGTGGTGATGACATGAGGTTCCAGTGCCATGGCAATGGCTACAACCAGTGGGTGGAACATTGTGCTGTTTCGAAGGTGAGGTGCCTGAGCCCCAGACCAGTGCATATGCAGGGGTT
The DNA here is from genome assembly GCF_019393635.1 of Dromiciops gliroides. Taxonomy (NCBI): domain Eukaryota; kingdom Metazoa; phylum Chordata; class Mammalia; order Microbiotheria; family Microbiotheriidae; genus Dromiciops; species Dromiciops gliroides. The sequence goes on from NC_057861.1 coordinate 482,303,784, forward strand.
TTTAAAATTCTAGCCAAAACATGGGGTAATAAAAACCTCAAATAACAATGAATTCTTTACATTATTAGAGGGAATATCCAGGACTTTTCAACTAATATTCAGCAGTGGACCACATCTTATCATCTCATAACTAAAGAAAGCTATAAGGATTCCATTGTGCTTATTGTTGGTTGGTTGCCAAGAAATTTGATTTGGTAGAACAAAACATTATCTTGGAAGCTCTTTACACTGAGGTATCTCTCACCCATACACCAAGGTCATTTAGGACTCTTTGGAAGATGTGACAATGAACTAAACTTATTCATCAATGAGCCTCTGATAAAAAGCATCAGGTGAGGCATAAAACAGAAAGGTAAAGTCCCTTGAGTCCATATCATATGAAGAATGGCTGAAGGAAATGGAAATAAGCCTAGAGAAGAGAGAACTCAGGGATGATGTGACAAAGGAAGGACAAGGGCAAGGAAAGAATCTTGGACTTTGTTAATGCTGAAAAAGAGTCTATCAATAGGGGCAGCTAGGTGACACAGTGGATAAAGCACTGGCCCTGGATTCAGGAGGACCTGAGTTCAAATCTGGCCTCAGACACTTGACACTTACTAGCTGTGTGACCCTGGGCAAGTCACTTAACCCCAATTGCCTCACCAAAAAAAAAAAAAAAACAAAACAAGAAGAAGAGTCTATCAATAGCTACTAATCTATATTCCTACATTTCCATTGCTGAAAATTAAGTATGAAGGTAATCTGTGCATAAACTGAGGACCTCTTTAATGAGGATCTCCAGGTATTTGAAGGAATGTAATATGGAGAAATGCTTATTAGTTTAATTTATATTATTATTACTTTCTTCATCACTTTAAATTCTCCCCACAGGAATTCTCACTCAAGGTATTCACCACAGTGAAGGAGGTCTACTTCAGAGAGCTGGTTGAGGAAGAATTCTTCTTTCAGATGTTACTGCTTGTGGATGGCATTGTTATGTTTGCATCTTTCCACAAGATATTTCAGAATCTCCTGGAAAATATCCACAATCACATAAAAGATTTTGGCCTGCCCATCTACTCAGGAAAGACCAAAAGGAATTGAAATTCTTTTGCCCAGTTTTCTCCAAGAATTTAGTTGTAAACCTCATAAAGTTTGTTCATATCTACATATACAAATCTAAAATAGACAATACAGATGGACAATGAGTTGGGCCCATAGCTTAAAAAGAAATGGAAATGGTTAAAGCACCGGTCCTGGATGCAGGAGTACCTGAATTCAGACACTTAACACTTACTAGCTGTGTGACCCTGGGCAAGTCACTTCACCCCCATTGCCCCGCAAAAAAAAAAAAAAAAGAAAAGAAATGGAAAGCAGGCTAGATTGCTTTTGGCAGCTAAGTAGTACAATGGATAGAGTGCTATAGTCAGGAAGACTTAAGTTCAAATTCTGTCTCAGACACTAGTTGTCTGAACATGAGCAAGTCACTTGACCACACTAAGCCTATTTCCTCATCTGTAAAATGGGGATAATAATAGCATGTACCTCACACTGTTGTTCTGAGGATCAAGTGAGATTTTCTAAATAAAGAGAGAGATACACACAATATAGCACTTTACAAACACTAAGGTGTTATAAAAATGCTGTCTACTATTATTTCAGGAGATTGCAAAGCTCTTTTCTAATCCTAGGTTTCCTATAAAAGTAAAGACTCAGCTTTTCCAAACCAAGATTTTAGTAATGTTGCAATATGACAGTAAGATGTGGAACATCACTATTTCTGAATAATTAAAGCTGAGTAAAGGAACATTTGGGTGTGAGCAATACATAAAGTTTCCCAAAAGTCTTGGTGCAATTTTAAGTTTGTTTAAAATAAAATTAAATAACTATTAAAGCCATTTGATCTAATTAAACTAATAAAACTTAAAATTGCGCTGTATTTTTGGGACACCTTAACCAGTAAGGAATTATGAAGAACAGGAATAAGAGATGTCAAGGAATTCTATGCCAGGATGATCATGTGTCACAATCAAGGGACGACAGGTATATATCCCAGAATGCTCCACTGGTGCCTTCTCAAAGTCTAGCAAAATCAAAGAAGGTCTCTAGTACATTGGGTGGAACTCTTGTTTCCAGATTCTGGGAGAAGATAAAAGGAGTAATGTAGGATGAGCAGATTTGGATGGGTTGCATCATTGGGGAGGGAATTCCCAAATTAATTAGATCACACATCCTCTTGAGCATATGAGTATTAAGAAATTATCTCATATTGTTCTTGTGGAAAAGAGGGATACATGTACTTGACAATAATAGTCCAATTACATTGGATGGCCAGCTCAAAGAGAAGCTATTAATGATTAAATGTCAATGTGGCAGGAGTTCTCCAGTGGAATCCATAGGAATTTGACTGTTGTCTTGTGCTATGTAACATTTTTCATCAATGACTTTGTTAAAGGCATATTTGGCATGTTTATCAAATTTTCCAATGGAAATAAATTGAGAGAGATTACTAAAATACTCGATCTTGGAGTAATGATCCAAAAAGGTCTTGATGAGACCAAGCATTGGGCTGATTTTAAGAAACATGTATAAAATGTGTTTAAATGTAAAATTGTAGACTGAAGTTTGAAAAAAAAATGTCATATTACAAAACGATGGAGGCATGGTTAAATGGCAGTGGTCATGCAAAATGTTTGAGGGTATCAATGGATTTTAAGCTCAAGATGAGATAACAGTGTGATGTGGCTTCCAAAAACTGAAGAATGCTTAGGCTGCATTATAGAGCCATATCTTCCAGTAATAGGGGGGTGACAAGCCCATTTTATTTGAACTTAATCAGACCCAGTCTGAAGCACTCTATTTAGCTTTGGGCACTACATTAGGTGGCACAGTGGATAGAGTGTCCAGCCTGAAGTCTGGAAGACCAAACTTCCTGAGTTCAAGTACAGCCTCAGACACTTTCTAGCTCTGTAACCCTAGATAAGTTGCTTAACTCTGCTTGCTTCAGTTTCCTCATCTGTAAAATGATCCAGAGAAGGAAATAGCAAACCATTTCAGTGTCTTTGCCAAGAAAACTCCAAATGGGGGTATGAAGAGCAGGACAAAACTGAACAGTAAAAAACACTATAAAAAGGATTGTGGAGTACCTTGAGGCCATGAAGATTGATTAAAGGAATTATAAATATTTAGCCTGGAGAAGAGAAGACATAACTTTTTTGGGGGGCGGGGCAATTAGGGTTAAGTGATTTGCTCAGGGTCACACAGTTAGTAAGTGTCCAGTGTCTGAGGCCAGATTTGAACTCTGGTACTCCTGAATCCAGGGCCGGTGCTTTATCCAGTGTGCCACCTAGCTGCCCCGAGGAAATAACTTTTTAGAAGTATTTGAAAAACTGTAATATGGACAAGGGATTACATTTATTATATTTAGTACCAGAGGCAGGGGTGTACAGAAACACATTTAACAACTGATTCTCTTGGAGTGGGGTGGGGGGAGGAATGTGCAATAGGACCCACTTTTAAGTTTAATCTTCATTATTAACATTTTCTGCATCACTCTACTGAACAATCAACAAAACAATAGATCAAGCCTCAGTGTGTAGCCTTTGCTGATTTCTAAGGTGTAATAATACTCATGCTGAAAATGTAATCATCTCTCATCCAGAAAGAGCTGGTTCCATCATACCCTACCCAGAGCACAGAACCAGGAGCATTTGATGGAAGTTATCAAGAGGCAAACTTAAGCTTGATCTCAGAAAAAAACATTCGTAATAATTAGAATTGTCCAAAAAGTAGAAGGGACTATCTTACAGTCTTACTATCAGGCTTGCAAATATTGAAGCAGAGGTTGGGTGGTCATTTGTTGGTTTTGTTATATTGAGGAATACTTTTCGTGGACTGGTTGTGGATAGGTTGGACTACATAGCTGCCAAGGTATGGTATGACTCTTAATTTTGTGATTCTATTTAGAGAAGTCAGGTGGTACAGTGGATAGAGTGCTGGGCCCAAAGTGAGGAAGACCCATTTTCCAAAGTTTAAATCCTGCCTCATGCACTTACTAGTTATGTGATTCTTTTTTTTTTTTCTTTAGTGAGGCAATTGGGGTTAAGTGACTTGCCCAGGGTCACACAGCTAGTAAGTGTTAAGTGTCTGAGGCCGGATTTGAACTCAGGTACTCCTGACTCCAGGGCCGGTGCTCTATCCACTTCGCCACCTAGCTGCCCCTAGTTATGTGATTCTGTGTGTCTTTTTTTTTTTTTTTTGGCTTCAGTTTCCTTACCTGTAAAATGAGCTGGAGAAGGAAATGGCAAACCACTCTAGTATCTTTGCCAAGAAAACTCCAAATGGGGTCATGGAGAGTTAGACACTACTTAACAACAACAAACAACAACATAGCAGTGATCCACTGAGAAGAAATAGACATATAGAAACACACAAATGGTTAGAAAAAAAAACCATTGTAATACTAAGGAACCTCAGAACTCCATTGTTTGAACTGACAATTTTTTAAAAAGATTAATAATAAGAAAATCACTGTTTAATGTTAGAATTAATATTTATCTGAAAAGTATAAAATGGGAGAAGTAAGGGATAAATATTTGTTTTCAAATACACATGTAATATTTACAAAACTAATTACATACTAGGTCAAAGAGAAGGCCCACATTAACTTTAAAAGGTAGAAATTATCCATGCTGTACTTTTGGATCATAATGTGATAACATTAGAATTAAATAGGAGAGGGGCAGCTAGTGGCGCAGTGGATAGAGCACTGGCCCTGGAGTCAGGAGTACCTGAGTTCAAATCTGGCCTCAGACACTTAACACTTACTAGCTGTGTGACCCTGGGCAAGTCACTTAACCCATTTGCCTCACTAAAAAAAAAAAAAAAAGAATTAAATAGGAGAAAAGGAATAAGCATTTATATATGCGCCAGGCACTGTGCTGAGTGCTTTACATATATTATCTCAGTTGATTCTCACAACAACCTTGTGAGGTAAGTGCTATTATTATCTCCAATTTTACAACTGAGGAATCTGAGACAAACAGAAGTTAAGTGACTTGCTTAGGGTCACGTAGCTAGTAAGTACCTGACGTTGAATTTGAACTCAGGTCTTCCTGATCCCAGGCCTAATGTTCTATCCACTGCACCACTTCACTACCTCAAAATAACAAGAGCAAAAAGTATGGATCCATATAGAAACTGAAAATCAAATTATTGAAAAATGATTAGGATAGATTAAAAGCAGAGAAGTAACAGATTACTTAAAAGATACTGACAATGATAATAGCACGCACCCAAATGTAAGGGATGCAGCCAAAGCAGTTCTTAGAAGCAAATTTGTGTTTCTTGGTACCTGTATCCATCAGAAAGAAAAGGAGAAAATATATTATTATTTTAATTGTTACTTAAAGTTTCACTTAAACATTTTACTTAAACTTTTTAAAGTTTTTAACTTTTACTAAAACATTTAGAAAAAGTAAAGCAGTAATCTGAATGAAAATTTATTTTATAAAAAGGCTATCAATGTAAAATAAATAGGACAGAAAACAAAACAACTGAATTCACATATGAAAGCAGGTTCTTTGAAAAAAAAAGCCAACTAGATTGACCAATTTCATTTTTTAAAAAAAGAGAGAAAAATGCCAACAAGCTAAATTGCTACTGGAAAAGGAATGCTCATAACAAATACAAAAGAAACTAAGAATTAGAGTGTAAAGGAAATAGAAGATTATCTACAAAAATGCAAATTTCTCAAACCGATAGAACATGGTTATTTATATAGACCAATATTGGAGGAAGAAATAAAACAAATATTCAAAGAATTAACATGCAAAAAAGGACACCTGATTCTGATAGCTTTATAACATTTCTTTCAAACTTTCGAATAAAAATAGTCTCATATAGATAATTCATAAATATAAAAAGATGGAACATTAACCTTTTATGAGGTTAATGTGGTATTGATTTTTAAAACAAGGTAGATAACATTTAAAAAGAAAATTATAGTCTAATTTCACTAATGAAAATAAATGTAAAATACTTAATAAAACATCAAGAGAATATGTAATTACATTAAGAACAATATTCATTATGACCAAGAAGTGTTTGTACCAGGCATTGTAAGGCTGGTTCAACACTGGAAAAAACTATTAGCACCATACAATGTAAACCAAAAACCTTTTTTAAAGAAAGTATTAATAGATACAGAAAAAAACCTGTGAGAAAATCCACCAATCATCTTTATGAAAACAAATGAATGAAATAGGTATAAAGGAATTTTTCCTCAACATAATAAAAAGTGTTAAGACCTTAAGATGAAATCCAACATACTATATAATGGAAAAATATTAGAAATGTTCCTACAAGTATAGATATAAAACAAAGTTGCCTATTCTATCCTCTTTTGCTTGACCTAACAGAGGTTGCAAATAAGACAGGAAAAAGATGCCAGAGGGATTAACAATGAAAATGAAGGGGTCAGAATATTACTATTTGTAGATAAAATGATAGACTAGATCAGGGCTTCTTAAATCTCTTTTCCACTTCCAACTCTTTTACATCTGAGAAAATTTTACACTATCCAGTATATAGATATACAAAATTTTTTGTGACCCCCACATTCTGTTACACAACCCCATATCACAACCCACAGTTTAAGAAGCTTTGGACTAGAAACAGCATGATACAATTGGTCTTAGAGTAGGGAAGAACTTGGCTTAGGTCAATCTTCTGACATATATTGACTGTGTGGTCCTAGGTCACTGTAACTTTTTGAAGTGCCCCTAAGTAACTCTCTAAGAGTATAAGTTGTGGAGAAGTTGTAATCTACACCAGTAAATGTGAGTTTCCTCAACAGAAATTCTCTATAGCTATGAAATCCTAGATCTAGTAATCTTTTAAATGATAGGATACATAAAAATCCTTGATGCCTCAACAAAAAAAAATTAATGGAAACAGTAAATGAGTTCCTTGAAGTTGCAGAATACAAAATTAATCCATAGTAATCATTTGCATTTTGATTATTCTAGTAATAAAGATTGAAGAGCTATAATAAAAAGAGAAACTCCATTTACAATAACAATGAAAACTATTAAATATTTGAGCATTAACAATTTAGAAATCACATAAGAAAAACTATAAAGTTATATATAAAGTAAAGGAGGACCCAAATAACAAAGGATAATCACAGTTTATTGATGGATCAGATTAAATTAATGAAAAGTTTAATACCCCTGAAATTGTTATATTTTCTGTAGTGCCAATTAAAGTACAAAAGGACTTCTTCATAGTATTAGACAGAATCATTGACCTGAGTTTAAATGCAACCTTATAAACTTACAACCCTAGGCAAGTCATTTAACCACTGTTGCCTTAACTTACTGGAGAAGTAAATGGCAAACCACTCCAGTATCTTTGCCAGGAAAATATCATGGACAATATTGGCATGGAGTCATGAAGAAACAGATGTGATTGAATGACTGAATAAGAACTACTATTCCACAATGTCAGAGAACATGAACAGAAAATTTTCAAAAGAGTGAAATGATTGTTAATAACCATTTAAAAAGGTGTTCAACTTCACCAATATGAAATACAAATCAAATGAACGTTGAGGTATCAGCTCATAAACACCATGCTGGCAGAAATAATTAAGAGCTTCAAAATTCAATGGAAGTGGGGATTGTAGCAAAAACAAGTATGTTCATTTATTGTTTTGAAACTGCAAACTTGTAGAATTTTTCTGGAGAACAATATAACAGTATGCAATAATGGTTATAAAAATAATCATACTTTTTTGATTCAGTAATTCCTTTGTTAGGAATAGACACTGATGGTATAATCAAAATATAAAACAAAAAATAGAGATGATATATGATTTGTGTAGTAGAATTATATGTAATTGAAAAAAATTGAAAACAACCCAACCATTGGGGCATGTTTTTTGTTTTTTTAAACTGTCCCATATTAATATAATAGAATACTATAAAGCAATTAAGATGCACAAATATGGGGTTTACAAAAAACTTGGAAAGATCTTTTTGAAATAATGTAAATTTTTTCAAAAGTAGAACCATATGAAGTTTTCATGAACCTTTCCCTCATTACTGAGCATTTATGTGGCTTCCAGTTTTTTTACAATTACACATAAATGCTGCTACCAAAATCTTTGAAGGAATAGTTGTTTTTTGTTTTTATAATGTCATCAGGTTATATTCCTAACAAAGGAATTATTATTGAGTCAAAGGTTATGTGAAGAGTCAAATGGAGTACAAACTATTATCATATGAACAAAAGGAAATGAGGATAAATGGACTGAAAAGCCAAAAGCAGAATTAGGAAGAGGAACGAAGACAGCGTTTTGATATTTTATTCATTGAAATAAATTAGTTTAAATGTAAATCGTTACTAAATGAGTATAGGTATTTATATTTTTGTTAAATGTTAAGTTTTTAATAAAACAAATTTTTTTAAAAAATCAAAATGGGTACTAGGATTTAGCTTTGCTAGATTTTGGATTTTGGCTAGAGAGCAAAGAGCTGGGAACCCAACTTGAGGGCTGGGTTTGGTTATACTGTATATTAACAATGTTATGGTGAAATTATGTTGACCAGAGTAAATTTGGGATGCGTGGCTGTGTCCACTTTATTTTGAACAAACAGAGAATTTTACTACCATGCAGGGAGGAAGCATTTGGAGAATCATGATAAATTCAGATTATATATCCAAACTATCTGAATATAGACCAAAGGAAATTGAGGCCACATACAAGTTGTAAGTTTCCAATTCACCTTCCTGAATTCAAATGCAGCCTCATATACATATGGGCTGTGTCACTCTGGCAAGTCACTTCACACTGTTTGCCTCAGTTTCTTCTGTCCAAAGAACTGGAGAAGGAAATGGCAAACCACTGTAGTTTCTTTGCTAAGAAAACCCTAAATGGGGTCACAAAGAATCGGTCAGGACTGAAAAACAACTAAAACAACACAATAGGAAAGAAACATTTGGGGAAAGATATCAACTGTATAAGCATTTAGGAGCATTTCAAGAAGTGAGGTGGGCAGGTGGATGTGGGGGAAGATATTGACATGAGGGCAATCTTTGTTTTCATCTTTTTTTTTCAGAACTTTGTTTTCTACTTATTGAATTTCTGTGTTGACTATTAAGATTGACAAAATCAGAATCATTCCTCATGCTTACCACTCTTTCTAACTCTATGGACAAATGTATGGGAACAATAAGAACTTGCATTTCTTTAACACCTAAGATTACAAAGTGTCTTGACACTTGCACCTCAATAAGACTGATTATAAGTATAGTCTGTTGACATCCCTCTCAATCAAGGAAGCCTACAAAGATCTTAATATGTAATATTAATATGTAAATATATTCATTGGAACCTTATTGGCCTAGAAAGCTGACTAACCAGTGAGAGCCTAAGTCAAATTTTGAGGTCAGGTCTCTGGACTCCAAATTCAGTACTCAGAGTTAGCTTAATAGTCACTCTCTTGGGATGGGACAGTTGCCCTTGACATCTACTTTTAGCTTCCTTTTATGTGCTGTTTCCCACCATTCAAATGTGGTGAGGGAGCTCCTTGAGGGGAGGGATAATCTTTCCTTTTTTTTTCTTGTATTTGTATTCCAGCACTTGGCATATGGCTTTACATGTTGTTGTTGCTGCTGGTGGTGGTTGTGGTGATGGCAGTGGTGGTGTTTGAAGATGATGAGTTGTAAGGGCTTAATAAAAGTTTGTTGAAAAAATGTCTAAATGAAAGGGGAGGAGTCTCATACTTGTAAACTCTCAATATATGGAGATACCTACATTTTTTCAGTAGAAGCAGCAGTAGCTATAGAGCTGAGCTACTTTTTTCCCCCTTCTTTTTCCATCTTCTAGATCCAGCAACTTGAGTGGCTAGCATTGGAGGCTGTGGCTTAGGAGTAGAAACTGTGGCAAGGGCAGATGGTGGCTTCATATCCCATCACTACTGGGCTTTCTCTGTTGTAGCATCTTCCATGGGGTTCTCATGACACCCCCCCCCATTAGCAAACTTATATTTCCTCTGTTATCACCTCTTTTGCTCCTCAGAACTATGTTTTGCTTTTTCTGTTTTCCTAAGGAGATTCAGTCAATTAACAAATATTTATGAATCCCTTAAAACATTCCAGGCATTGTGCTAAGCACTATGTATATAAAGAAAGGCAAAATCAGTCCCTGACTTCAGGGAGCTCCCAACTAGAGAAATTGCATAATCAGGCCACAATACAAAATGCTCAGTACAAATATAATGTCACCTGGTACACCAATATGTATAATTCCTCACTTGCCTGTTATTATCCTTAATATATAGCACTACAGCCCTTCTCATCATGCAGTGACCCCTGCAGACCACTGTTACCCATAGTGACCAGCTGTCCACACAGTCCCATTTCCCTCCCTAGTTGTGAGAATGCTTTGGAAGATGTGGCTTTGGTTGCAGTTGTACACTGAGTCTTTATATTGAATCCCAATAAATGATGATTCATTTGGGAGTTGGAGAAAAGGGGTATGTGTGTGTGAGAGAGAGAGACAGAGAGAGACAGAGACAGAGAGAGAGACAGAGACAGACAAGACACAGACAGACACAGACACAGAGAGACGGGGGGGGGGAGGGCAGGGAGGGAGAAAAGGAGAGATTGAGAGGAGGGGAAAAGAGAAGAGAGGTGTAGCTTAAGAGATTTGCCATATATTTCTAGAGGATTCCTCGATAAATTAGCAACTGCCACTTGATGATTAGTTAGAGGAAACAGAAACTATAGGACAAAACCAGGAAATTACCTTAGAGACTAAACAATGTATTTTATTCTAGGGCTTTTTTTTTTTCTCACTTAGAAGTGCTGCCAGGTTGTTTAAAGGGAAACAACCCTATCAGAGAAGAATTTGGGAATCTGCCAGCACTTTGACAAATGCAGTAAAAGATTTATGAAAGACAGAAATCAAAGGAAGGGGAAGGACCAGAGGATGTATACTCAAGAGATGCGCCAGGTGTGCCCCAGGCTGACACCAACTTATTTATTACACTTCAGGGATCTTTCCATTGAGTGTGAGGGAGAATATATACAGAGACCGGAGCACAACATCATCAGTTTAGAGCTGGAACAGACCTTGGAGGTCATTAAGTCCAACAGGCTTGTTTTACAGATGAGGAAACTGAGAACAGGGAGGTGAAGAGACTCACCCAGGGTCCCACAGTAGGCAGGGGTCAAAGCCTACTTTGGACAGTTTTTTTTCTCTGGTTCTAGCACAATACCTCATTGCTTCTCAATCTTTGACAGGTCTTTACCTTTCTTAGAACCAGGCCTCAGGTTCAGAATGGGGTACTATTTTGCCCATTTAAGACTATTAGAGCTATGCTAAAGGATATGAGGGGTCCAGGGTGAATTATACACTTTTTTTCTAACTGTAATATCACGTTAATGTGAAGATTAAAATCAGCTTTAAAGAGGGCTAATAAGTTTCCAAGGCAGCCTGGAAAAGGGGTAGGGGTGAGGAGAAGAGTGAATTGCTGCCTATCTGTTCATCACTGAAGCATTATGGGGTATGGGTGGAGATGAGGGGTGATGGAAAGAAGGATGGGGAGTTATGGGGGAGCTGGGGAAAGAGGGATGGAACTCAGTGACAGAGACATCCATATTCATTGTTTTCTAGGAATGCCTATGATAACTATATATGAAAGGGCTATTTGCACAAGGTTTTCAGGTAATGTGTTAAATCTCTCTATTGATTTATCTAAGACCAGAGAGAGCGAGAGAAAACATTAACAGAAGTAGGTGAAGGGAACAACTCTGTTACAATTTATTTTTTCTTCTGAAATGAACCCAGCAAATAGTTCTAAGGAAACTAAAATGTTATATTTGGCACAGCAATGGACTATTAACAGCTCTAACTGGGATGAAAAGAGCAAGGATATATATTCTCTTTTTCTCCACACTGCTCTGGTTTGGAGAGAGACTCACAATATTTCTATGGGGTAGAAATATATTTGAAAATTACTGAGATGTAAAAACAAAAGACCATAATACAAAATTAAAAACTAAAAGGTATATATGCAGAAAGTGTATGTATATTTGTTTGCATATAAATGCAGGTGTGTGACACATACATAATCAATTTGAATTAATTTCTTAATTATCTGTGTGTTCACATGGTCATGCATAAGTATGTAACTGACCCATGAGTCAATTTCACTTACATACCTGAAGATCTCACTATACTTTTACAGGCATTTTCTACAATTTAAACATCCATTTTTAAAACTATGTATTCCAAATTCTCTTCCTCCCTCTATCCCCACCCCCCTTAAGAATGCAAGTAATTCAATATGTTACACATGTGTAGTCACGCAAAACATTTCCATATTATTCAGTTTTTTTGTGAAAGAAAAAAAGACAAAAAAACTTAAGAAAAAGAAACTAAAAAAAACCAACACCAAGATGCTTCAATCTGTATTCAAACATCATCAGCTCTTTTCTCTGGAGATGGATCAAATTTTCATCTCCTGGATCATTATATTGCTGAAAATAGCTAAGTCATTCACAGCTGGTAATCTTACAATATTTCTGTTGCTTTGTATACAGTACAAATCACTTTGCATCAGCTCATGTAAGTCTTTCCAGGTTTTTCCAAGAGGATCCTGATCATCATTTCTTATAGCATAATAGTGTTCCATCACAATCATCCTACAATTTGTTTAGCCATTCCCCAATTGATGGACATCTCCTCAATTTCAAATTCAACTTTTGGGATCTTTTTTATCTCTTTTTGGATAGTAAGGCCATTACTAGGGTATGCATGGTTTTATATCCCTTTGGCCACAGTTCCAAATTACACTACAGAATGTCTGAATCAGTTTACAACTCCACTAATAGTGCATTACTGTCTCATCTTTCACATATACCCTACAATATTTGTCAATTTCCTCTACTGTCCTATTATCCAATCCAGTAGGTATGAGGTAGTACCCTAGAATTGTTTTGACTTGCATCTTTCTAATCAATAGTAAGTTAGACTATTTTTATATGGCTATAGATAGTTTTGATTATTTCATCTAAAACTCTTCATATCTTTTGATCTTTATCAATTGGGGAATGGCTCTTATTTTAACAAATTTGATTCGGTTCTCTATGTGTTTGAGAAATGAGGCCTTTGTCAAACAAACTTTCTTTAAATTTGTTTTCAGAGTTCCTATTGCTAACTGTATTTCTCTCCATCCTATTTCCTTCCCCAGATATTTACTCTATTCTGTATCTCCTTTCAGCCTGTCTCTCCTCAAGTGTTTTGCTTCTGACTGCCCTCTCCCCCAATCTGCTTTCCCTTCCAACCCTCCTCCCCTTATCCACTTACCCTCCTACTTTTCTGCATAGTAAGATAGAATACTATAGCCATTTAATTGTGTATGTTATTCCCTCTTTGAGCCAATTCCGATGAGAGTAAGATTCACTCACTCCCGAGTATCTCCCCCATATTCCCCTGCACTCTATAAGCTTTTTCTTGCTTCTTTTATGTGAGATACTTAACCCCATTCCACCTCTCCCTTTCCTTTTTCCCCAGTGCATTCCTCTCTTACCCCTTAATTTGATTTTTTTTAAGATATCACCCCTTCATATTCAACTCACACCTGTGCCTAAATATATGTGTGTCTAAATATACTCCTTCCAACTGCCCTAATAATGAGAAAGTTCTTTTGAGGTACACATATCATCTTTCCACATATGAATGTAAACAGATTAACTTTAAAACATTCCTTATGATTTCCTTTTCCTGTCTACCTTTCTAATGCTTCTCTAGAGTCTTGTATTTGAAAGTCAATTTTTCTATTCAGCTCAGGTCTTTTCATCAAGAATGCCTGAAAGTCCTCTTTTTCATTGAATTCCCATTTTCCCCTGAAGGATTGTACTCAGCTTTGCTGAGTAGGTGATTCTTGCTTACAATCCCAGTTCCTTTGCCCTCTGGAATATCATATTCCAAGCCCTCTCTGATCCTTTAATGTAGAAGCTGCTAAATCTTGTGTTATCCTGACTCTGGTTCCACAATACTTGAATTGTTTCTTTCTGGATGCCTGAAATATTTTCTCCTTGACCTGGAAGCTCTGGAATTTGGCTGTAATATTCTTGGGAGTTTTTATTTTAGGATCTCTTTCAGTAGGTGACCAGTGGATTCTTTCCATTTCTGTTTTACCTTCTTGTTCTAGAATATCAGGGCAATTTTCCCTGACAATTTCTTGGAAGATGGTATCTAGGGTCTCTCCTGGATCTATTTTCCAGGTCCATTGTTTTTTCAATGAGATATTTCACTTTTCCTTCTATTTTTTTCCTTCTTTTCATTTTTCTTTATTGCTTCTTGATTTCTCATAAAGTCATTAGCTTCCATTTACTCAATACTAACTTTTGAAGAGTTATTTTCTTCAGAGAAACTTTTGTACCTTCTTTTCCATTTGGCCAGTTTGGCTTTTCAAGGCATTCTTTTCCTCACTGGCTTTTTGTACCTCTTTTACCATTTGGTTCTAGTATGTTTTTTAAGGTTTTATTTTCTTCAGCATTATTTTGTGTCTCCTTTACCAAGCTGTTCACTTTTTTTCATGATTTTCTTGTATCACTCTCATTACATATTATATATTCAAAAGGAATAGCAAGTTGTACATAATAGATTTTCAGTTTCACATACAATCACCTTTTTATTATATGTTATGAAACTGTTTGTTTTATTCCATAAATTAAAAATAAAAACCAAAGAACAGCAGTACAGCCTATTGTCATTGTTTGTCCATCATTCTTTACTTTTTTTTCTCTTTTCTTTCTTTTTTTTTTTTTGGCAGAGCAATGAGGGTTAAGTGACTTGCCAAGGGTCCACACAGCTAATAAGTGTCAAGTGTCTGAGGTCAGATTTGAACTCAGGTTCTCCTGAATCCAGGGCCAGTACTTTATCCCACTGTGCCACCTAGCTTACCCATCATTCTTGAAAAGGACCAATGACATCAGAAGGGTGATGTATTGACTAGCAAATGAACTGGATTTAAATGATGCAGGGCTGTGGAAAGCCATCAGCTTCACTCCCTCCTCAGTCATAAGAATCCAATTGATAAGACATAGGTCAGGACAACTGGCAATGACCCCAGATGCAGTAAGAGACCCTTACCGTTTTTAAGCCAAGTTCTTTCCCAGGTCTCAGTTTGTCTGAGGCAATATCCATTCAGTGATGCAAGCTAGGTAAGAATTGAGGTAAAAAATGGTCTCCTTTGTCTTCACAAAAGAATCAATCAGGGTGGGGGAAGACCCTCAGATTTTCTGGTCAGAACAGAAACAATTGCTATTTTCCCTCACTCTGGGCCATCAAACCCAAAAACAATAAACAAGTGAGGCTTGGCTGGGGCCTATTATTGGCCAATCAGTGAGAGCCAGAGTGATTTGGGTAAAGGCATAATCCAGTAGTTCCAATTGCATATTGATGGGCTTTGTCAAAGCCTGGTCTTTCAGAGCTATATTTCAAGAAATCATAAGTGAAAACTATATATGAGTTAACCAATGATAGGATAAATAAGTAGAGAAGAAAATAATCTAGCCCCACTTTCTCCTTCAGAGTAATCAGTCCATTGTCAAGACATAGGTCAGGATGACTCATGGCAGTGGTATGAGTGGAGAGAAAGGGATGTATATAAGAAATGTGATGATGATTTGGTAATGAAACAGATATATGGTGTGAGTGAGAGGTAAGCAATTAAGGATGCCACTGAGGTTGCAAGCCTAGTAGTAAAGCACTACTTAACGCTGACTGAAGGGGGGGAAAACTAAACGTTCATATAGAGATTACCAAGAGAGCAGCAGCACCCTATTGCTCTCTTCTTTTGAGATAGAGCAAAAGCATAATCTTCATGATGCTTTTCCTGATTCCCCACCTGCTACCCTTGTATTTAAAATATTTGTAGTGCATATTATGTGTATATTATATGTAGTATATTATAGTTATACTCCATATAGTTTTATATATGCACATCTTGTTGTCCCCATTCAAACAAGTTCATTATCAGTAGAGATTGTTTAATTTTGCATCCCAATACCTAGCATGATGCTTGATACATAGAAGACACTTAATAAATACTTATGATTGGTTAACTATAGAACTTCAAAGTTGGAATGTCCTCTACAACATCCCCAATAAGTGGTCATCTAACTTTTCCTTGAAGACTTCCAAAAATAGAAAACCTACTACATTCTAAGTCAGTTTATTCCACTTTGGGTTAGCTTCTCATTCTTTGAAGTTTTGGGATTATTTTTCTCCTGATATTATCAAGAAAAAAATGCCTCTTTTCAATAATGAGTCATTGCACCTAGTTCTGTCCTCTACAGTCAGCAGAGTAGTTTAATCTCTTCTGTATAACTGCCCTTTAAACACCTGAAGGAAGCTAGCATGTCCTTCCTGTTTTCTCTTCTCTGGACTTTCTCCGTTTCCTTTAACTAGTCTTCGGATTTAGAATCTCACCTTCATGTTTGCCTTCTTGTGGATGCCTTCCAGATTATCAAAGCAATTTCCAAAAATATGGTACCCAGTCCTTTTTCTGTTGTCTCTGACTCTGTCACTCTGTTTGGTTTTTTGGGTTTGTTTGTTTTGCAAAGATATAGGAGTTGTTTGCCTTCCTTCTCAAGCTCATTTACAGATGAGGAACAAAAGCAAACAGTGTTAAGTGACTTGCCCAGGGTCATACAGCTAGCAAGTGTCTAAAACCAGATTTCAACTCAGGAAGATGAGTCTTCCTGACTCCAGGCAAGGCATGTTATCCACTTCACCACATAGCTGCCCCTAAAACTGAACCAATATTCCAGGATGGAGTAAAGTAGATCTTGGATACTTGGCAGTCTAGGGGTCACATTGGCATTCTTGGCCCATTTCCACACTGTTAACTTCATGATCATATACCACACTTGTTCAGCCCATTCCCCAAATGATGGGAATCCCCAAATTTCTAGTTATTTGCCATGACAAAGAGAGCTGCTGGGGAAGCTAGGTGGTGCAGTGGATAGAGCACCGGCTCTGGATTCAGGAGTACCTGAGTTCAAATCCAGCCTCAGATGCTTGACACTTACTAGCTGTGTGACCCTGGGAAAGTCACTTAACTCCATTTGCCTCACCAAAAAAAAAGAGAGAGAGAGAGGGCGCGCTGCTAAAAATATTTTAGAACTTGTAGGTTCTTTCTCCTTTTCCCCTAATCATCTTTGGAAATAGACCTAGTAGTGGTATTGCAGGCTCACAACTTGCCCAAAATGGTTGGATCAGTTCACAGTTCCACAAACAATAAATGTGTCCCAATTTTTTCATATTCTCTGCAACATTTGCAGCTTTCCCCTTCAATCATTTTAGACAATTTGATAGGTATAAAATGAAATCTTAAGGTTGTTTTAATTTGCATTACTCTAATCGAGCAATTATTTAGAGAATTTTTTCATATGACCACAAATCATTTTGATTTCTTTATCTGAAAAGTGCCTGTTGATATCCTTTGACCATTTATCAGTTGGGGAATGACATATTCTTACAGATTTGACAAAGTTCTTTATATATTTGAGATATGTAACCTTTATCTGAGAAAACTGTCTAAAAATTTCCCCTAATTTTCTGTTTTCCTTCTGATCTTGGCTACATTTGTTTTATTTTTACAAAGCCTTTTTTAATTTAATGTAATCAAAATTATCCATTTTACACCTCACACTGTTCTCTATCTTTTGTTTATTCATAAATTGTTCACCTATCCATAAGTCTGATAGGTAATATGTTCCATGTTCTTCAAATGTTCTTGCAATCTCTCTCTTTATATCTAGGTCATATATTCATTTTGAGCTTATCTTGGTAAGTGGTGTAAGATATTGGTCTATGCCCAATTTCTGCCAGACTGCTTTCCAGTTTTCCCAACAATTTTACCAAATAATGAATTCTTATCCCCCAAATTTTGTCTTTACATTTGTTAAATACAAGGTTACTATATTTATTTTCTGCTATAAAACTGTGTAACTACTCTGTTCCACTGACATATCTTTCTGTTTCTTAGTCAGTACCAGATAGTTTTGATAATTATTCTTTAATATAGTTTAAGACTGATATTCCTAAACTCCCTTCCTTTACATTTTTTCATTAGTTCCTTTAGTATTCTTGACTTTTCATTTTCCAAATGAATTTTGTTATTATTTTTTCTAATTCAGTAAAAAACAAATGGTAATTTAATTAGGATGGCATTGGATATGTAATTTAGTCTAGGTAAATTGTTATTTTTATTATATTGGCCCTGCCTATCCATGAACAATATTTCTCCAGTTACTTAAATCTGATTTTATTTGTATAAAAAGTTTTTAAAATAATTTTGTTCATATAATTCCTTGGTTTGTTTTGGAAGGTGTGCTCCCAGGTACTGTCTAGAATTATTTTTAAATGGGATATCTTACTATCTCCTCTTGCAAGATTTGTTTATGATATATAAGGATGCTGATTATTTATATGAATTTACTTTTTAAAAACTTTGATAAAAATCTATATAAGCTGGATTTATAATATTCCCCTGACCTACTGGCCTAGTAATCCTGTCCAATGAAAATGGCCATTAGTTTGGTGTGACTTTTCTTTTTTTTTTTCTTTCTTTTGCAAGGCAATGTGGGTTAAGTGACTTGCCCAGGGTCACACAGCTAGTATCATGTGTCTGAGGCCAGATTTTGAAACTCAGGTCCTACATGAATCCAGGGCCAGTGCCTTATCCACTGTGCCACCTAGCTGCCCCCAAAATAGTCATTGTGACTTTTCTTTTTCCTTTCTCTTTCTTTCTTTCTTTCCTTCCTTCCTTCCTTTCTTTCTTTCTTCCCTTTCTTTCTTTCTTCCTTCCTTCCTTCCTTTCTTTCTTTCTTCCTTTCTTTCTTTCTTCCTTCCTTCCTTCCTTCCTTCCTTCCTTCCTTCCTTCCTTTCTTTCTTTCTTTCTTTCTTTCTTTCTTTCTTTCTTTCTTTCTTTCTTTCTTTCTTTCTTTCTTTGACAGAGCAATGTGGGTTAAGTGACTTGCCCAGGGTCACACAGCTAGTAAGTGTCAAGTGTCTGAGGCCGGATTTTAACTCAGGTTCTCCTGAATCCAGGGCCGGTGCTTTATCCACTATGCCACCTAGCTGTCCCATGGTGTGACCTCTTCTTGATGAAACCATGCTAGATCTTTGTGTTCACCATTTTCTTCTGTAGATATTCATTAATTATCTATTTGATAATATATTCTAGTATTTCACCAAGGTTGTGAAGCAAACTTATATTATGGTCTATAAACTTTTCTATTCTTGAAAATCAAGAACTTTTCTAATCCTATGATACTATTTTTGCCCTTCTCTAATCATATAGCAGGGCAACTAGGTAGAATAATGAATAGAGTGCTATTCTTTGAGTCAGGAAGACCTGAGGTAAATCAAGCCCAGACACTTACTAGTTGTTGTGACACTGGGCAAGTCAGTTAACCTTATTTTTCTCAGTTTCCTCTTCTGTAAATGAGCTGGAGGATGAAATGGTAAACTATCCCAGTCTCTCTGACAAGAAAACCCCAAATAGGGTCACAGAGAGCTGGACACAACTGAAACAAGTCCATAACAACAATCCTATGATATCTCAGTTATTTCTAAGAATTCTAAATAACACTGATAATGGATAAGCAATCACAATTGCCAGTTCTTATCAATACTTTGAGGACATACTTATCTGGGTCCTGTGTCTTGAACACATGAATGCTAGCTAAGTGCTTTCCTATTATCTCCTTGTTTATCTTTACTCTCTACTCCCTCTTAGCCCATTTTTGTTCTCTCCTTTCCAGTTCAGCAATCATTCTCCTTGCCAGAGAAAAACAGATGGAAAATCAGTTGAACAGCTCTCTTTCTGTAATCCATTGTCCATACATCCTGAGTTATTGTCCTCTTCCTTCATTGAGCCTCCTCTTTTCTCCAACATGGCAAAAAGAAAGGAAAAAGAAAGAGAGGAGAAGGAAGGAAGGAAGGAAGGAAGGAAGGAAGGAAGGAAGGAAGGAAGGAAGGAAGGAAGGGAGGGATGGAGGGAGGGTTGGAGGGAGGGAAGAAGGGAGGGAGGAAGGAAGGAAGGAAAAATGAAGGAAAGGAAGGAAGGAAAAAGAGCAAAAACTAAAAATCCCTTTTTATTGCTCTCAGCTTTCCTTTCCAGCTTTAATTAGTTTAGCTTTAGAATCCCTAACAATCTACTTACAGAATTAGACAGTTTTTATACTTTTCCATTGCCTGCTCTTGCTCTTCATTCTCCTAAAATGTGTTAGCTGATAAGTTTGCTGTTTCAATCCAGTTTCTCTCAAAAACTCTAGTTTTCTGCTTTAAAAGAATTGCTTCTCTTTGTGTCTTCAAATTCAATTCATCCATATCCTTTGAGTTGACTTCCTTATAGAATTTTAGGACAATTGGAATCCTACCTATCGTTTCTCTGAACCTTTCATACCAGCCTTCTTAAAATTCTTCTCCACATTATAGACTTCAAGGCAGGGTTGTCACTTCCTGTTCTCCTTTATACCCCACCCTCACCTCTAGCAAGGTTTCCATCATTTCAACCCTAGAAACCAGTGTCTCTTTGTTCAACATACTACAATCCTGAATAAATGCCCCCCATTCTTGTTTCTTCCACCTTTTAAGGTAAATATTTATAGAGACAAATATTTCTGTCTCTAGGGGAGTTTGCTTTGGTGTTTTGTTTTTATCATAGAACAGTGAAGACAGGGAGTGTATCTCTTTATATTTAAGTGACACTTTACATTCCCAACATGCTCAGGGGTTGAGAAAACATTTGTTTTTCATCCATCACACATAATATTGTAAAAGTTGTATCATCACACTTAATTAAAAGCCCTAGTCATAGAGAATATGAACAACTCTGTAACTTTTCCCCATGATATTGCTAAAAAACAAATGCATTCCTCCTCTTTGTCCACATCCCAATGTCTCAACCTCTCAACTGATCCTTTAAGATGCATAACAAAATAGTCCAAATCTCTATGGAACACGATTTTTTTAAACTTAATGGTCACTTTGATAGAAAAACTGGTCATAAGAGAGAGTATGCATCCTCTGATTTTAGAGATAAGACATTTGGTTTCTAATGTGGGGAAATGGCAGTGTGAAGGTGGAGGAGACAGGAGGAGGACTAATATAGATTGTCACAAGCCTGGCAAACAGTACCCAAAGTCTTCAAACTGAAAATATCCTTTTCATAATTTATTTTCTTTATTTGAGCAAAGGAAATCACGAGTCAGAGTAGTTCACATGATGGATATCAACATTTGCCTTTGGTCTGAAAGATGCTCAGATATTTTGTTCATTTTGCTGGCTCTCTGTAGTATTTTTTTAAAAAAAAAACATTCTGGAAGGGCAAAAAGTGGGATTGAAATGGCAGGCATTTTTCCTTTTTTCCAGAAGGCACTCTGTACCAGGCCTTAAAAGGGAAGCCACTCTCAGGAGGGGAATGAATTGCCAGGAAAGTTCTGTCCACAAAAAAGGGATGTGGAATAAGTTTCACCATCTTGAGATAGGGTCTCAAGCACAGTGGTGATTGACAGGTCAGCTTGCTGACCCCTTGGTGTTCACCAGTACCCTTGGTGTGCATACATTTTTCTCCCTGATACAACATAAACTCCTTGTTAGCAAAGATTGTTGTTAGGGTTGAATTTGTTTGTTTGTTTGTATTTAGCTCAATGCCTGTCACATATAAAGTTATTTGTCTTTATTATTATTGTATAAATTGTTCTGGTTCTGTGCACTTCACCTCTTAATCAGTTTATACAAGTTTTCCTAGGTTTCTCTTAATCATTTCTTTTTTTCGTTTCTTTGTTTTTGTGGGGCAATGAGGGTTTAAGTGACTTGTCTAGGGTCACACAGCTAGTAAGTGTCAAGTGTCCTGAGACCAGATTTGAACTCAGGTCCTCCTGAATCCAGGGCCGGTGTTTTGTCCATTGCTGCACAACCTAGCTGCCCCCTCTCTTCATCATTTCTTATAGTACAATAGTATTCCATAATACTGACATACCATAACTTGTTTAACCATTCCCCAAATGTTGAGCACTCTGTTAGTTTTCAGTTATTTTTCACCAAAAAAAAGATCTGCTAGAAATATTTTTGTACATGTGGGTCCTTCTTCCTTTGTCTCTTAGGGTTAGAGATCTAGTACCCATTTGAACTTACAACCAACATAACTCCATATCTCCTCAAAATTATATAATTACCTTCTTGGGAAAGGGGAAAATAGACATTTACATATTCAAACATGTAATTAGCTCAGAGGAGCTTAAAACATGAAGAAGTCTTTATGGAGTTATTTCTTCAATGCGATTAACTGTATTTTGCAAAACAAGCTTTTTAAAAAATCATCATGACTGGAAATAAAAACAAAAAGGAACTACATATAGTTTAGTGTATTGGAAAGAACAAAGATTTAGAGTAAAAGATCTAGAATCAATTTCTGGTTCTGCTGATTACTAGCACTGCACAACCTGGGCCCTTACTACCTTTCTATTCTTCATATTCTTTGTCTACGTATATTTTCATCTATGAGCTCTAAAATCCAACAGCTCTGTACTCCTTGATCCTATTCACACGTAATACTTCATCCCCAGACTCATTTGCTCTCTTGTCTCTTCAAGGACTCTTTTGGGTCTTTTCGGGCTCTTTGAGTGCTGCAGTTTCTTTGGACACTTCTGGTTCCAGCTACAGGAGAGATGATGTGTGATGTTAACTCCACTTCAGGTTGCTGAAGGGAGAATAAGACTGGGAAGAAGTCACCATGAGAGGAGCTGGCAGTCTCCATCATGTCCGTACCCCCAGCTTGCTACACTAGAGACTTCTGGAAATTCCCCCCTCAGAGAAATCTTGGGATTCTTTCTCTCAAGATTGAGCTGAGCTACTCCCAATGGAGAGCATCTTCACTCTGTTTTTGTCTGGTATATATTCACCTATGTATACCTCTCTATTTCTGTTTTGCTATGGACTGGATAAATGAATTTCTTTGCTTCTTACTATACATATCATCACAAAACTGGTATTGGGGTAGAAAGGGAATCAAGCCTTCATATAAGTGGAATCTTCCTTTCCCCTGTTAATGAAGAGTGATCAGAAGTTTAGCTGAACTTGAAAATCCTATCTCCTAGACTAATAATATTTAAGAGAGCAGAGATATATAAAGATCGATATAGATCTATTTCTTCCTCCCTCTCTCCCTCCCTTCCCTTCCCTTCCTTCCTTCCTTTCCTATCTATCTATCTATCTATCTATCTATCTATCCTATCTATCTATCTACTTCTATCTATCTCTCTATCTATCTATCTATCATTATGGCACAATACTTCCTCTCTCTCCCTGAGGAGAGCACAATGATAAACTCTGCCCTTCTACTTCCTGGCAGGAATTAAAATCTCCTTTGGATAAAGGTGGCTGGGTGAAAGAGGCTACAACTGTCTATTCTGCCTCCCTTCAAAACTACACAAGATACCTCAAAGCTACATGTGGGGGACAGCATTCCTAATATAGTAATAACTGAGTATATGATAGACACCATATATTGGATATCTACACATGTAGACACACACACACATATATATGTGTGGGGTACCATCATATATACATGCATACACAATTTGGCGTAATATATAGATCTATCATGTGTAATCTACACATAGAGATATACATATAGTTATTTGTATTGTTCTCTCTGTAACTAGCTCTGTAAGTATTTAAGGGTTGAAACTGTGTATTTGCCTTTTCTTTGTAGGCCCTATCACTTAGTACAGGCTCCAGCACATAGTCAACTCTTAACAAATACTTGTTGGCTGATCTGTGTCTTATGGAAGTGCACCAGTCTTGGACTCACTTTCCTCACCTACAAAATGAGAGGACTGGAACAAATCATCTCTAAGATACTTTTCTAGTTCTAGTTCTATGGAGGTGGACTAGGAATGTATCTTCCATTTGTAACACTTTTGCCATGGAACTAACTCCTCTTTGTTATCTGTCTTGCCTAAATTTATGTTTTTTCTAGAACCAGTTAACAGTATTAGGTGATGTGTGTGTGTGTGTGTGTGTGTGTGTGTGTGTGTGTTGTGTGTGTGTGTGGTGTATTCTG
Organism: Dromiciops gliroides; assembly: GCF_019393635.1. NCBI lineage: Eukaryota > Metazoa > Chordata > Mammalia > Microbiotheria > Microbiotheriidae > Dromiciops > Dromiciops gliroides. Next base: position 482,327,924 of record NC_057861.1, read on the forward strand.
ATTCAATCCTGTGATTTCTGAGAAAGCCCAAGCATGGAAACTCTCCTCACCAAAGCAAAATCAGCAATTCATCTATAAATTACTGTCTTTTAAAAGTGCCTAGTGCCACTAAAGTCTAAGGGGATTGCCATGGTTACAAAGCTAATGTGTTCCAGGGGCAAGACTGAGTTTGTCTTCCTGACTCCAAGACTGGCTCTCTCGTCTCTGCTGCCATGTACATATTTTTGTTATATAGGCAGAGCCATATCACTGCCTAACATTATTGATATTTTGTAGGCACAAAAGTCTTTGGCCTTCCATGACTGGTAAATTATGACCTATACACTGCCAGGGAAATAAAGCAAGACCTTCTGACTAGGGGGTAAGAATATTATTAAAGTTCCACATATAAAAGTCACGTATCTAATGCAGCATAGTATGTGATTGAGTTTGACAGAATTGCTTTCATTTTGTTCCCCCTCAGTTTCAAACTGGTAGCAAAAGTCTATGGTTTATCATTGCTATTATTATATTACATACTTGTGCTTTTTAAAATACATAGTAGGTTCCAATACTTCCCTATGATTTAGAAATATTTTTCTCTAAAGAAAAATATTTAAACAGCTTTAGTTGAATAACAATAACAAAGCATTACATATATTTTACAGTTTATTTATCTTCATGTTTGCATAGTTCTAGGATATATTAAGAAAATCACCTGGGGCTCAATGAAATCGTATTATATATGAGTTCGCTTAATGGCTTGAACTCTGGTTAGCTGATTTCTTTATTATTTATCAATAAATACATCTGACCTAGAAACTTTCATAGACCAAGTCACAGAAGTAGAGATTGCTTATGGCAATCAGTCAGGGTATCTTTATTACCATTTTTAATTTTTCCCCCAGTAATAAGATCATAACTAAAAGAATCCAGTCTTCTAAACTCAAATAGTGTTTGATCTGATCACTTTATATATACAAGAGAATTAAGTTAGGAAATGAGCAATTCAGCCCTAGAGAGGTATAATATTTCTAAGAAAGGGGATGGATTACATAGCTGAGCTAAACAAAGATCCACTTGGGATTAGTTTCCATACTCCCCCACATAGGTTTGAAAATACTACTCCAGAGTTTGTAGTCTTTTCCATGATTTGGCACACTTGTAAATTTGCTGTGGTATGCATAAAGGGTTTTTTAGGGGGTTTTTTTGCGGGGGGGGGGGTGGAGTCGCCAGCTGGAGCTTTCTCAGAATCTCCTTAGGACAAAGTCCTCAACTATCATACAATCTCAGTGTCAGAAGGAACCTTAGCAGGAATCCCCTCTTACATCTCTGACCATTCCAGCCATCTGTTTGAAAAACCATCAGGGAACTGACTTTCTCTTGGGGCAGCTCATTCCAATTTTAGATAGCTCTAATGTTCAGGGAGTTTATTGTTTAGAAGTTCTGCCTTCATAGTGAGCCAAAATCTGCCTCTTGGCAACTTCCACCCATTGCTTCTAGCTTTTCTCTCTGGGGAAGGTAAAAATCGAATTTCTCTTCCACATGATGGCTTAGAAACACTTGAAGTCAACTATCTGGTGTTATCTGTCTTTCTTTACCACACTTAAAAAACCCTCATTCTCTGAATGGAGACTGGGTGCCATGTTTTGAAGTTCTCCTTCTGGCCTGGTCATCCTTCTCTAGATGCATTGAGCTTGTACACATCTTTTTTTAAAATATGGCACCCAGAATGTGGGAACTCCAGATGTGGTCTAACCAAAAGAGAATACCCCAGGACTTTCTTATTCTGGATCTGATGCTTCTGCTAATACTTCCTAAGATACACATACATATGTGGGTATATGTATATATGTATACATGTATATATACACTTATGTGTTTTATATATTGATGCATTTCTGTGTATATATGTACATATGCCTGTATTGTGCATATTTTATGCATTGACTACATCTGTGCATGCATATAAACATAAACAGTAAATATACACGTGCACATATGTGCATGCATACAGGCATGGATACATGCATATACATATGTATGTGTTGTTATACATGTAAAATAGCCATAGGTAGACAGGTATATCTGTATACATATACATGAAGTATGTGTGATGTATATACAGAAAACATGTGTATAATATAGAAATAGATGCATGTTGCACATAAGGGGTATGCTCCTCCCACACATGCATATGTGTGTATATACCCTCCTTATGTATCCATATCTGTTCAGGTGTACATATGTATGTTACAGATGATATGTATACACATATTACTACCTATGGGATGTATCTAAAATCTATTTTATATACTAACTAAATAATTCCTACTATATACATAGTAATTGGCAAGCCCAAAATTCAAAATCCAGGCTCTTTATAAAGTCCATATAAAGTGGTTGTGTGTCTGTAGTTGTTTTATTTAACTATTTTATTACACTGACAACCACATGGAGTTTGCTGCAGATTTTAAGCCCTGAATATTTTTCACATTGTTCTCTAGCTTATCTCCCCACCCTCTACTTATATAGTGATGTATTAAACCCCTGAGGAGAATTTACATTTATCCTTCATATTCAATTACATTTTTTATCAGGTTCTTACCTGTTAAGATGTTTTTTGGATCTTGATTCTGCAGCAATAAATTAACTATTCCTTCAAAGTGACCTAATATCCATTTCAGAGCATGGTACAATGGAAACTTAGCGTCAGATCAGAGAACTTGAATCCAAATTCCACAACTGACCCTTTCTGTGTCAGAATGTTACATATGCATGACGTATATTCACTGTCATTTTCTGTGTGACATTGGATAAGTCACTTAGCCCTGTCTCTTCATCTGTAAAAGGAAGGATTGGACCAGAATAAACTGTGATGCCTCCTTCCAGAATCCATGATCCTATGGTACATCTCTATTTTGTTGAGGAGGACCTCCTGGAAATCTTCATCAAACACCTCTCTGAAATTCAGGTATAGTACATATACTTATAAATGTCTGACATTTTGTCCCATTATGTACTCAGCAGTGCCTGGCACATAGGAGGTACTTAATAAATGCATGTTCATTCTCCAACCTTCTCCACTTCCCCACCAGCTGCTTTACCTGCCTAAAGATGACACTGCCCTGAGGGGTCCTCCTTAATTGATAAGACCGTATTGATAGCCACCATATTTTTAGAAACTGCTTTAATCTCCAATCTGTTTTACCTTTAACACTAGCTCTCTTGCCCCCATGCCTTCTCCTCCTTTACAACTCCCCTTTTATATTTGGTCTTCCCTTATTAGAATATAAGCTCCTTGACAGTAGAGACTGCCTGTTTTCTAGTTTCTTTATCTCAATGTTAATGCTTGGCACATAGTATGAACATAATAAATTATCTACATATCACTTTCAAATAGAATTCAGTTAATTTGTCATCAGTGGTTCTTGATGAACTCTGCAGGCTCATGTCACCATATCCTAATTACTCATGAATCATCCTCTTAATAATATGTTCTAAACTTTTTTCAGTAATCAAAGTTCAACTCATTGTCTTAAGAGTTCAAAAATTCTACTTTGTTTGAAAGCAGAATGGCATTTATTCATCTCCAGTTTGAGACAGCTCTCATTTTCATCTCAATTCTTTAAAAATTACATCCACATATTATTTTAGTTTCCTGGGATAATTCAGATGTTTCTTGATAATTCCCCTCCCCTTCATTTACCATAAATTTCAGATGGCATGGGCTCCTTGTCCCAAGACAAGCTTCCAATTATTTCTACTTTGACAATTATCTATGTTAGTCAGCCAGTACAAGGACAGCAGCTCCCTATGTTATTTCATCCACGTAACAGAGGTGCAAAGTCAAGAATCTCTCAGTTCTATACTTTTTGCAAAGACTTCCAACAGATGTCCTGGTAATGCAAATACCACAGTATTTTATCAATCAATCAACCTAATTGCCTACTAAATGCTTGTTGCTATGCACTAGCCACAAACAGCCTGATTCTATGGCAGTTTGTGATGTGTTTGTAGAACTCAGAATTTCCACATTCAGAGTTGAAAGGGACCTCAAAGTTATCTAAGGTTCTCATATGGGTAGGGATAGGGCCTGAACCTGTAATTTCATAACTACCAGGGAAATCCCATGTGAGAAATTCCCTCTACCATGTAGGTTGGCACCGTTGCCTATAATTTAGTATCCAGAGAGTAGAATGTGGGACTAAGTGAGGAATAACTAGTAAAAGTCACATAGTCAGTGTGTCAGAGGAGTTGCTTGAACTCAGGTAATCAGCAGGCTTTCCCTGAGGAACACTAGGGATGGGAAAATTGCTACCTTTTGAAGTACCTATTTAACTTTGTACAACTCTACAGGTTTTAGAAAAGGTTTCTACATCAACTCAATTTGCCCTTATAAAGTTTTCACCCATTGTTCTTAGTTCTGCTGTCTGGGGTTAAGCAGAGCAAGTCAGGTACCCTTTTATATAATGGGTCTATGTTATGGATAGTTTTATTGCTGCTCTGGAGACCAGGACGCAGAGAGAGTGATGTAGATTAAAGAATACCAGATTTGGAGTCAGATGTTACAGTTGTCAATTCTGGCTCTTACTACTACCTGCATGAATTCACTGGTCCTCAACTACCTCATTTATAAAATAAGAGGATCAGATTAGATCAATTCATCTTAGGATTCTTTACTCTCTTAAAAATTATTGAGAACTCCAAAGAACTTTTGTTTATATGGATTATATCTTCCAATATTTACTGCATTAAAATTAAAATATCCTATTATTATGACAATAATATGACTTCACAGACCATCTGAAAAGGTGTTGGGGCCACCTAGGGGTCCTTGGACTACACTTTGATAACTGATGAACTAGATGGCCTTTAAAGTCCTTTCCAGTTCTAAGTTCTATAGTGGACACAGTTCCTGTCCTTTTTATTACTTCTTTTCCTCACTTTCCTTCTCTTGAGTTCCTGATTAAATTCCTAACCCTTAGTTTAAAAAATAATCATATATAACAATTTTATATAGAATCATTTTCCTCTCCTAGTGTTTATGTTTTGGAGTTGATTTCAACTGATCCATTTTTCCATAATCTTTTCTTGAAGAAATTCCTTCTCCTATCCCATACTTTGTTATCTTAAAAAATTGTTCATTCTGTTCCTTTGTGTGTGTGTGTGTGTGTGGTGTGTGTGCACACGCACACACAAACCTCAATTTTTTTCCAACGTCTGCCTCTTATCATCATGCTTTGCCAAATTTTTCCCCTACCTAGTGCTCAGAGCAGCATTTAAATTTCTATGGCCCATCTCCACCAGGCTGTACTTACCTCATCTTGCTATCCAATCCGTTTACACCTCCCACAATTTGTATGAAAGGCAAGATTGCTTCCAGATTTTGCCCCACCTTTGTGATCAATTACTTTATCTTGTGGATTTATGGAATGGTAACAATTTACCTCTATTTTGCTGATTATCCGAGGTATGTAGACTAAATTCAAAGGGACTTCCCTTTAGGCTTTCTTCTTTCTTGTTTATTTTATAGTCAAGTATCCATGTTCAAATTGGGGCCTATCACAAGAATTTCCATGGCAACATATAATAACACGAACAGTTAGGAAATGATTTCATTGAGCTAACAAACAAAAAGAAACAAACTCTGGGTGAGGAGGAGAAAATCTCTCTTATTCCTCACCAGATCCTTTCAAAGAGAGAGAATAAACTCAAAATAACTTAAAGAGATTGCTAATTTCCTCCCCACCCCCACCCCCATTCTGTTTTCACGTTTTTTTTTTTCTATTCAGAAATCTTCTCTAAAGATACCCAGGTTCAGTGATGTAGTTTCAAAGGAAGAAAAAGAAAAATGCATCGTCCACTTGGCATTGTTGGACCTGCCTAATAAAGGAAGCCTCAGCTTTATCTTAGTATAATCCCTCATTCATGTGGGTTATCATGAGATAACCAAACCCAAAGTACCAAAGTTGATATTCATGACTGACAAAAGCCCTCCATAACTGCAGCTCAGTATGTTTAAATGCAATAATGGTGATGACAAAAACTATATACAGTGAAACATACTCATGGGGGACCACCCTGCAGCTCAATAAAACCAAACCAAAACAAAAAGTCTTTTAGGCCGGTGGTCCTATGACACAAACTCATCCTAGCTTATGTATCGGTTATTAGCTTGAAAAATTCATAACATACAGTTTACAGTTCATGATAACACACAGTTCACTCAGTTCTCTCTGGATAGAAACTTTCTTTGTTATCACTATCTCCCTCACCACCACTCCACCCCCACCCTCACCCAACAGATTTTTTATGTGGTTTGTGTTATGCCTTGCTGTCTGGGAAACAGCCTTAGTATGCAGAGTAAGATGCAATCCAGCCAAGCAGTGATCAGAACTGCTTACTCTTCCAAATATTGGGGGTTTGTGCAAAAGCCCAAAGTGTATGGATAGGTGTGGAATAAGAAACCAGGATATTTACATGCAATATGTATATGTGTTATACACAATGTGTGTGTATATATATGTATATGTGCATTATATACATAAAGATGGAAAGATATGTCTACTGTATCTATCTTCAGAACGAGCATTTATATAGCATCTGCTCTGTGACAGGTACTGACCAAACACCTTTGCAATATCTCATGTGGCCTTCCAAACCCCTTGAGGGGGGTGCTGTGCTATTATCTGCATTTTTACAATTGAAGAACTAAGACAGAGATTAAGTAACTTTCCCCAAGGTCATATAGCTAGTAATGTTTGAGGCCATGAATTTTTTTTTTGTAGGGCAATGAGGGGTAAAGTGACTTGCCCAGGTCACCATCTAGTAAGTGTCAGTGTCTGAGGCCAGATTTGAGCTTCAGGTCCTCCTGAATCAAGGGCCGGTGCTTTATCTACCTGTGCCACCTAGCTGCCCTGGAGGCATGATTTTAACTCCCACTTTCCTGATTCCAAGTCCACCATTCTATCCACTACACTACCTAGATGTAGGCTAATATTTACATATGCATATATGTATATTTATAAAATTGTATATATGCATATATCTCCATGTGTGCATTACACATATACATAGTGTATCTATATATGTGTTATATAAGGCAAATAGGTGGTTCAGTGGATAAAGCACTAGGCTTGAATCAGGAAGACTCATCTTCCTGAATTCAAATCTGACCTCAGACACTTTTCCTTATCTATAAATGAGTTGGAAGAAGAAAATGGGCAAACCACTCTAATATCTTTGCCAAGAAAACCCAAAAATTATGTCATAAGAGTTAGACATGACTAAAAAACTGAACCAAAAGAGTATATGTGTATGTGTGTGTATGTGTGTGCATGGTGTATATATGTATATATACATATAGAGACACATATACATACAGATATACACATATCTATGTATATACGTAGATAATATTTGAATGTGTTTATATAATATAACATATGTATGGCCATACACACATTTGTGTATGATATACATATATGTGTGGATAGATAGATAGAGATAGAGATTAGATAGAGATAGAGATTAGATAGAGATAGAGATAGAGATAGAGATAGAGATAGAGATAGAGATAGAGATAGAGATAGAGATAGCGATAGAGATAGAGATAGAGATAGAGATAGAGATAGAGATAGAGATAGGGCTATATAGATATACATAAGTTTTGCACAGGAATAGGACTAGACCTATGATTCTTTATCCCACTCACCACAACCCACCTCCAAAGTGTTTTTCCTAAAGTACAGGGCTTGACCACCTCCACATGCTCTTAATAATCTCTAGTCATCCCTTTCACCTGTAGAATAAAACACAAAAATCTTCAATTCTTGCATTTACATCTCTTACAATCTGAACCTTTTATTTTTTTTCCAGTCTTCTTATACATTTATTTCCCTACATAAAGCCTATGGTCCAGTCATACTAGTTTTTCCTCACAATCAACATGCCTTCATACTTCCCTATGCGTGGAGTGTCCTCCCTCCTCACCTTTACCCCTTTTATTTCCTGACTTCTTTCAAAACTCAACTCAAGTGCCACCTTGAAGCTGTTCTGAGAGGCCCTAGCTGTTCGTCTTTCCCACCAAGGTTATCTTGTATATTCTTGGAGTGTGTCTTTTATATATGTGTGTGTGTGTGTGTGTGTGTGTCTCTATATATATATAGACACACACACACATACATATACATATATAGATATACCTATATATACCTATATATGTGTATGTTTCTACCCCATTAGAATATAAACTTCCTGAGGGTAAGGATTATTTCACTTTGTCTTTGCATCTCCATTATATGCCAGACTTCCGGGCACATAGTAGGTGCTAAATAAATGTTTGCCTCATTGATTGAGAAAAGTAAGTAGCATTTCTTTGTCATTTCTCTTAGACTAGGATTGGTCATTGTAATTCTTCAGAGAGCCACTGCTTTGTTATGTTGTTTTCACATACAATTTTTATAGTAATTGTATATACTGTTTCCGTCCCTGGTTCTGCTTACTTCCACTCTGTATCGGTCCATACAGTCTTTCAATGTTTCTCTAAGTTCCTCATGTCTGTCATTTCTTATGGTACAAGAATATTTCCATTATATTAATATATCATAATTTTGTCCTGAAATTCTCCAATTGATACTTTATTTCCAGTTTCTTGCAACTGCAAAAAAGTGTGTAGCTATATAATGTAAACTATATTTGTATGGTCATTTACCATGAAGCTCTTTCTCTTTCAGAATCTAAATTTATAGTTAAGTCTACAGTTTAATAGTCTATAGTTTAATAAAAACATTTATTGGATGCCTTCTATGGGACAGGCATGATGCTAAGCACTAGTGACATAAAGAAAGGCAAAAGGGGGTGGCTAGGTGGTGCAGTGGATAAAGTATTGGCCCTGGATTCAGGAGTACCTGAGTTCAAATCCGGCCTCAGACACTTGACACTTACCAGCTGTGTGACCCTGGGCAAGTCACTTAACCCCCATTGCCCTGCAAAAAAAAAAGAAAAGAAAAGAAAAAGAAAGGCAAAAAACAGTTCCTTCTCTCAAGGAGTTCATAGTCTAATGGAGGAGACAACATGTAAACACTTATGTACAGATAATCTATATCAAGATAAATAGAAGATAATCGAAGAAGGGAAGAATTAAGGGAGACTGGGAAAAGCTTCCCATGGAAAGTATCACACTCTTTTTCCAAATATGTATTCTGCAAAATGTTGGTCATTTTTACTGACCACTTGCTATAGGGTACAATAAGTCTCATTCTGGAAATGGTTCCTTGGGAATGACTGAGTAAATTGTGGAATATGAGCTTTATCCACTGTGCCACCTAGCTGCTCTCAGAGTTGTTTTAACTTGCATTTCTCTGCTCAGTAGTGAATTAGAGCATTTTTTCATGTTATTATGGATAGCTTTGATTTCTTTATCTTAAAACTGCATGTTGAGGCAGCTAGGTAGCGCAGTGGATAGAGCACTGGCCCTGGATTCAAGAGGACCTCAATTCAAATCTGGCCTCAGACACTTGACACTTACTTACTAGCTGTGTGATCCTGGGCAAGTCACTTAACCCCCAGTGCCCTGCAAAAAACAAACAAAAAAACTGCCTGGTCATATCCTTTGACCATTTATGAACCTGGGTCTTCTTGACTCCATGTCTAGCATTCCTTCCATTATGTGATGCAATTCCTACTGCTATTTGTATATTGCAATTAACAGCACCCTCTTTCTTACCTTTTTGTTTTTAGCTTAGCAACCCAAGATTAAAATGAATGCTACCTCCAGACAAACATGCTCACTAGTGATCACTATTATTATTGCTGTTTAGAATGTTTATAATAGAAGACAGAACTGCTGACTTTAATATCAACATACTTATCCCAGAAATGATTCTTAAGCATTTCTCTACTAAATTCTTCATTCCAATTTTGCAGGAAAGTATGCGTGACTTTTATGAGTCCCTATTTCATTAGGAAAGGGGTCTCTTATCTCAGAGACCATACATGCAATATCTACACTTTTACAATATCAAAATTCTCATTGAGCTCATCTTTAAAGAAATAGAGAAATGCTGAGAATCAAATCACTGGACGGAAAAAGCAAGTCCTAAGATGAAGGAAAGATAGTAAAGAATGTATTTGGTCAGTACATCCTAAGGTAGAGGAATGTCTAGCTTTATTGTCATTCAGTCATTTTTAGTCGTGTGCTATTCTCCGTACCCCCATTTGGGGTTTTCTTGGCAGAGATACTGGAGTGGTTTGTCATTTCCTTCTCAGCTCAATTTACAGGTGAGGAAACTGAGGAAAACAGGATTAAATGACTTGTCAAGGCCTCACACAGTTACGCAATGTCTGAGGCCAGGATTTGACTCAAGAAGATGTCTTTCTCACTCAGGCCCAGTGTTCTATCCACAGTGCCACCTAGCTGCCATATACAAATATACTTATACCAGAGAGGTATAGATTCTGCATCTTTCCTCTTAAACTCTCTCCCATATCGCCCTACCACAAAGAGGAAAGAAGGACTATCTACAGAAATGGTGACAGCAGAGGTCCTTTGCCCCCCTCTGCCACCCTTTCCCTCTACCCCTAGTATGAAGGTAAATAAGTGTTGATTGGCCCTGTCATAGTCTTTTTATTTTTTTGTAGGGTGGTGGGGAGGTCCTAAAAGCCTGAACAAGGGGGGTGGGGCATTTATTCTCCATTATTTCTCTTCTTTTCTAAACTCCTTAGATTTTTTTTCCCACAGAAACCACCCTGGGCTCTAATGGGTGAGCTTTTGTTGTATTTTGCCCACATTTAGGCCTCCAAATCACTTCCTGGGCCATCTCGGATGGGGATGCCTTGCCCCCTCTTCTTCCTCCTTTCCAGTTCCATTTTATTTTTTTAGTGAGGCAAATTGGGGTTAAGTGACTTGCCAGGGTCACACAGCTAGTAAGTGTTAAGTGTCTGAGGCGGGATTTCAACTCAGGTACTCCTGACTCTCGGGCCGGTGCTCTACCCATGCGCCACCTAGCTGCCCCTTCCAGTTCCATTTTAAGTATTCTCTTCCCCATCCTCAACATCCCATTATGGTATGTTATTTAAGCACAGTGCCTCTCCCATAGTAAGTAAGAACTTACTAAATGCTTTGTCTAGTTAACTTTCTATTTTCCTTTTATTGTTTTGTTTGGGGTTTTTTGTTTTGTTTTAATTTTTGCTTGGTAACATAGTATTTAAACCCAAAGCAACCCTTCACCTCCATAGATATATAAACTCAGTAACTTCAATAACAATACAAACTCTCCTATGGAATATTTGTTTGTTTTTTAATCAATGAAATGTTTGTATTGAGAATAATTACATTTAAATATTGATTTTATTGATTTTGTTTTCCCATGAATTTCCTTTGTTGTTGAAGCTGTTACTCAATCCATGGCAGTGTTTTAGAGTTCTAGAAGGTAGAACAGCTAGCAATTTATGTAGTGCTTCAAAGTTTGCAAAGCACTTTACAAATTTATCTCACTTTATCTTCAGAACAACCCTTTTACATATGAGTAAACTGAGGCAGACAGAGGCCAAGTGACTTGCCCAGGGTTACACAACTACTAAGTTTTCATCCGACCCCATGCACTATGCACCATGCACCTTCCATTGTTATCTTATTGTGTTGTTTTGGTATGTCAACTCTTTATGACCCCTATGTGGGGTTTGCTTGGCAAAGATGCTGGAGTGATTTGCCATTTCCATCCCCAGTCATTTAACAGATGATGTAACTGATTCAAGCAGGTTAAGTGACTTGCTCACAATCACACAGTTAGAGAGTGTCTGACACCAGATTTGAACTCAGGAAGAGGAGTCTTCCTTGATTCCAGACCCAACACACTATCACTGTGCCAGATGCTTTTAAATATGGCATTCAAATGTGCTAAGAGAAATGAAGAAATAGAAAATACCTTCTTTTAAAGCTAGAGTCTCTCCTTATTCTGAACATCTGTTGTGCAATAGGGAGGAAAAGAGCTAGGTTTGGAGTCAAGTTGGTCTACCTGGGTTCAAATGCTAGCTTTACCACTTAATTCCTGAGTGGTTTTTTTGAAAGGCACTTGATCACTTGGCCCAAGTTTCCTTATCTGTAAAACCAGGATCATTTAGATCATTTGGCCTCTGAAGTCCCTTCAAGCTCTAAATCTATGACCTATTATCCTACAATCCCATTAGTAGTCTCTGCCATGCACTGGATACTTATCATATCCTTATCTCTACTTTTTGTTTGTCTATGGGATGTGTCCAGGTGTGCCCCAGGAAGACTGCAATGAGTTATTATTTCCTAGTGTGTCTCCTTGATAAGGTGTGGAATTCACAAGACAAGGCATAAATTCTGAATGTTTGGATTCCTTGTTGATCACGTCTTTGTCCTCACCCAAGTTCATGGTTAGTTCACTTACCTGAGGTAAGTCTTGGGTTTGGACTTTAGATGAGAGGTGAGAACAACAACAACAACAAAAACCAATTAAGGTAAAGGATATCTCAGTTTCCTGTAAAGAAGTCTGAGTAGTTATGTGGTCCCTCCAGAAAACCACAATCTTCAAGGAACTGTGTGCGTGGAGGAACCTGAAGAAGTTGGAGATGGTGAAGAGAAATATTCCTCAGGGAAAGGATAAGAGATGACCCAGAGAAGTCTTCCTGAAAGAGAAGGAATAGTCACCAACAGAAGAAGAAAACAGAAGAAAAATCAGCACAATAAGGATTCATGATAAGGAATTACAATCTTTATATATTCCTTCAAAAATACTCTTAGTCATGTGGTCTCTTAAGGCCCTGAGGGAAGCTACATTTGCTTGACTCTCTAGGATTCAGAATTCAGAGTGCTCTCCTTATCGACGGAAGTATTGTAAGTCTAAGGAAAAAAACAACACGGTATGTGTCATCACAAAAGAAAAGGGAGTTATAGGAGCTGTTAGGTGGCACAGTGGATAAAGTACCAGCTCTGGATTCAGGAGGACCTGAGCTCAAATCTAGCCTCAAACATTTGACACTTTCTAGCTGTGTGACCCTAGACAAGTCACTTAACCCTTATTGCCCCAGCCAAAAAAAGAAAAGGGAGTTATTTTGGCCCTTTATGAGCTTGGGCATGATTCACTCTTATTTATTTATTTATATATCTATCTATTTATTTATTCATTCATTCATTCATTTATTCATTCATTTGTTTATTTATTTATTTTATTTTGGCAAGCTAAATAAACCTTACCCTATATATGATGTTTTGGTAGTCTGTGTGCTTGCATAGAAACTGAGAGTCCTTTCAGGCATGAGCCCAATTCTGATGTTCCCAGAGGAAACTCAGGGTTGGGGTGTAAACCAAACAGTATGATTATTAAGAAGCAATCAAGATTGGGGGCAGCTAGGTGGCACAGTGGATAAAGCACCTGCCCTGGATTCAGGAGTACCTGAGTTCAAAGCCGGCCTCAGACACTTGACACTTGATAGCTGTGTGACCCTGGGCAAGTCACTTAACCCCCATTGCCCCACAAAAAAAAAATAAAGAAGAAGCAATCAAGATTAATTGAGTCCATTTGAGCCAAGAGCTCAACTTTTTATACCACAGGTCAATGTGTCATCTCTCCAATTAGAATGTATACCACTTGAGAAGAAGAAAGCTGTTTTGTAATCTTTGCATTCCAAGACTTTGCAAAACATCTTATGTATGGCAAGTATGCAAATTCACATTCGCTGAACAAACATTTCACATTTACTCTATTCAATATACTGTGCTAGCTACTGGGGAAATAAAGGGATGATGCTGACGATAGTAAGATATGCAATTACCTCTATTACAACCTATATTCTCTATAAATAGTAGAGAGAAAGGAACCACACACAAACCAATGAGGCTACATGCAAGTTGGTAGCCAGGTTATAGGCTGGGAAAATATAATATGTACCCAAATTCAGAGCCCCCTATTTCCACTTTTCTACTCCATTAATATAAGAACTACATTAACATAAGAGTATAAGGCAAATCTTCTTTCTCACTTCTGGCCCAGGAAACATCTGTGCTTGTGGACATGAGGCCAAATCTTTAACTATCCTTTTACTACTTTGTAGAAGCCATGATGACAGCTAGGAACTTTTCTATTATGAATAATTACACAGTCATACAAATCTATTTAGCCCACATCCTTCTAGTGTACAGCCACTGGTTGATTTAAGATGCAAACCTTTTGTAACTCACTGCCAGGAAGATGAAATATAGAGTTTACCCTGGCTTTTCTTTGCTCTAGATTTTGCTATAAATCATTAGTCACTGTGGGTTGTTAACCATATATCAAGCAATTGCCCCTGTGCTTGTGGTACTGAAAGGATCCCTTATACTGACCTAGAAAATGGATCAGTTGTTTTAAGTGTAACTAGGATAAACCAAGATCAGAGTCAAGCCAGAAGCAGCAATAATAAAAATCCCCTCCTTGCTTCAATGGATTTGTGAACTCATCACTATGCGTCCTGCCTTCTCCATGATAGAGAGGTCATCTCTGGCATATTCTGTGTTGAAAATGCTTAAAATGCTCTACACCATCCCAATGAAATTGTGTCTACTGTCTGAAGACAAGTCTAACCAAGCACAGAGAGACTCATCCCCCCATAATTAACTAGTGGAATTTTTTGTTTTTGTTTTTTTGTTTTGTTTTTTGGGGGGTGAGGCAATTGGGGTTAAATGACTTGCCTAGGGTCACACAGCTAGTAAGTGTAAAGTGTCTGAGGCCAGATTTGAACTCAGGTCCTCCTGAATCCAGGGTCGGTGCTCTATCCACTGTGCCACCTAGCTGCCCCACTAGTGTAATTTTTTGACCACAGCAAAACACTTTAAAAAATAACAAGTGGCAAAATAATAATAATAATAAGTGGCAACCACTTTAAGATCACCACTACCCTCATGTCTTTAAACACATAAATATAGGCCCATGAAGCCCATGGATAATCAATCAAACTTGGAAAATCCTACATTGTCTGGAGTATCTTTTAGTAGAAATAGTAACTGATTCACCAATCTTTTTAGGTCCATGCCTCTTGACCTCTGGTATTATTTTTTCTCTGGCAAACTATCTTGGGAAAGGACAGGTAGAGAAATGAGGGAACATAAAAGGAGAGTGAATTTTCTAATTTTTTTCTATCAAACATTCTAATGCTCACTTTCTCTCCCAGCCTTCTCACTATACCCCACTCTTGTGCCCCCCTAAACATATATGCAGGTCTCAGCTAGTTTAATTCTCACTGTTGTTTGCTGGGGCTTACATGGGTGGCTCTGTTATAGATGAGATATTTGAGGTCACCTAAGAATGCCAAGATGAAAGTCACTATGTAAAGTGAGAATTTTCATCTAACCACCAACAAAGATCAAGGACATGAAATATGAATTCCCTAGGCAAAGGGAGTGAGATTCTTTTTTTCTCAGGCTCATTCTGTTGGGAAGCACCCAGCAATATGATGCAAACAATATGTGTGAGCCAATTGGAGCAAAATACCAATTCAATTGATGCTGAAAAGCACACCCACGTGCTGCACATAAAAGGTTTTAGAGGAGGGGTGCTCGAATTAGTAGGGGTCTTCTTAAACATTCTAATCCCAGAAAGCCTCTTCAGACGGCTACTCTTTTCATGGGGTGAACTTTAATAATATCTGGCGGCCATTTTAATTCTAATGAAACATAGCCCCCTCAGCAGGAAGAGAAATACAGTAAGAAAACCAGAAATATCCTGTCGATAACTAACATTTCACAGTCACACAGAGGTAGGAATGACCCCAAGGAAGTAAACCTTGACACGCTCTAGAACTAACCCTCAGGTCTGCCCAACTCAAACCAGCCATTTCATTTGTTCAGAAATGATCGTTTTCATGTTTGTGACAATTCTGGCTAATGATTAGCTACTGCTTAGGAAACCTACTTGTACAGTGTGTCCCCATGATTTTGAAAAATAAATAACGGGTGATATTTATGAAACACAATTTTACTGGAGAATGTGAGGTCTATAATGAGAACCCAAATAAACCAGTAAGCTGTTGACAGAAAAGGGAAGAGGTGAAGATGAATTATGCAATTCTTTATTTCTAAGGTTTTGGTGTAAAGCTTTCAGTGTTAGACAGTAAAGGGAGAACAGTGATTTGGGTAGTTTATAAGAATTCAAGACAAGAGTGCAAGACAAACTCTCTAATTTTGTTAAATGAAGCTTCAGGGTAATCTATACAGCCCAAGTATTAGCTACCAGAGCCATGATGGGAATTGAAAGAAATTTACTAACTCTACCCAAATAATACGTGGGTTATGGGGAATTACCACAGTATATGAAACAGTGAAATCAAAATACAAATTTGTCCCAAGGGCCTCTGGGCCTGGAGTCAGGAATACTCATTTTCCTGAGTTCAAATCTGACCTCAGATACTTACTGGGGGGCAGCTAGGTAGAGCTGTGGATAAAGCACTGGCCCTGGATTCAGGAGGACCTGAGTTCAAATCTGACCTTAAACACTTGACACTTACTAGTTGTGTGACCCTGGACAAGTCACTTAACCCTCATTGCCCCACCAAAAAAAATACTTACTGGTTCCTATGATCCTGGACAAGTCACTTAAACCTGATTGTCTCAGTTTCCCTATCTGTAAAATGAGCTGGAGAAGGAAAAGGCAAACCACTCCAGCATCTGACAAGAAAACCCCAAATAGGGTTATGAAGATTCAGACATGACTGAAAAATGATTTGAATAACAACAAACCTCTCACTATGCTGTTGGTATAACTGTAGGTTGGGTTCATTAAAAATTGTAATAACCGTAAGACTATGAGCATTTTCTTTTAAAAAGAACATTTGTTAAGCATCTACTAATGAAAGAATTTTTAGAAATGAAAGGAATTTTCAAGGTCACCTAGTCCAATTCCCTTAAACTGCATGAAAGCAAACTGAAGTCTGGGGATCTAAAGTAGAAGAAGGCTGGAAAGGGGGGAGAGGTTGTAAAGGGTTCTGAATGCTAAACAGAAGATTCTGTACTTGGGAAGTATAAGAAAAGTGTTATGTGATGTCTGCCCCTACAGATTATTTTTTATTTTATTTTATTTGGGGGGGGGCAGGGCAATGGGGGTTAGGTGACTTGCCCAGGGTCACACAGTTAGTAAGTGTCAAGTGTCTGAGGCCGGATTTGAACTCAGGTACTCCTGAATCCAGGGCCGGTGCCTTATCCACTGCACCACCTAGCTGCCCCCTGCCCCTAGAGATTATTAACCCCAGATCAGTTACTTTGACCTCTTATAAATAGAGAGTGTGAACAATGGAGGAGACCCAGTCTGAATACATATGACACTATCTCCAAGCTAAGATATATAAAACTACCTCTAGGTCCTGATAGTCTATTGCAAGGGTATGATACTTATACAAATAATTATAATATTAAATTGTGTGTTTATGTAATCCTAGTTTTCCTTCTCTTAGAAGACCAGGAAGCCACATGGGCTACTGGAAAAACTTAAATTCTGGATCAGGATTTTGAAGCTTTCATGCTAAGATATTTTACAGAGATACTACGATTCGAAATTCTGGATTTGCAGATATATGTTATGTTCTGTCATTCAGTCACGTCCAAGTCTTTCATGACCCAATTTGGTGTTTTCTTGGTAAAGACACTGGAGTGGTTTTCATTTTCCTTCTCCAGCTCATTTTACAGATGAGGACAGAGGCCAAAGAAGGTTAAGTGACTTGCCTAGGGTCATACCAGCTAATAAGTGTCTGAGGCCAGATTTGAACTCCGGTCTTCCAGATTTCCTGGCCCCGCAACTCTATCTGCTATACCACCTATCTACAGACATAGGACTTAGCTTTCAAATCCTGACTTACTACTTAAATATGTGTGACCTTGAGAAGGGACTTTTCTTCCTTTTGAGCACCAGTTTTCTCTATTCCAAGAAAAGAGTGGATTAGAATAATCTCTAAGGTCTTCCTCTAGTATTAAATGCTATGATGCTACGCTATAAACCCTTTTATACCAGCCCAGTGTGAGCAGATACCATCCAGTGGCAATGAAGAAAAAGTGCTTCTTGGAGGCAGGGATTTAGGAACTTGCTGACATCCTGGCTAAGGGTATACAACTAGAGACAGGCTAAAGATGGAACTCAACAGCTGGCTGTTAAATGCCCCCTTCTTCACACATACAAACCCTGGAAAATATAAGCCACCTCACAGACCACTGGGCAAAAACCCAGTTACCCTTTGGGATTTATCCCATCCTAGGAAGTTAAGTGATGCTTTGAATAGAATCAAGGTTTCCTTGTCAACTTTTCTGCTTTCCATCTATGAAATGACTTAGTTAAACCACCATGACTGAGACAGACTATGAAGCCAAAATGAAACAGCATTGCAGCTGCTTGTGCCACAGGTGCCCATCATATTCAAATGTAAACCAATCTGCCATGCTCTGCTGGGGAATCTGTATGACTCAGAGTCAAGGAAGGGAGAGGAGTCATCATTCTAGGCTCCCACACTAAGTCTGCTGTGTGGAAGAGCAATTTTCTTTCTGTCAGTGCTAATGCTTTCCATTTCCCTTTGCCAAGAGGAATCCTTTGGCTATTATAGCCCTCATAATTGAGCATTTGGTATGAGATGACTACCCTTCAAATTAGCAGAAAATTGCATTGTCTTCTCTCTCAACAAGAAACTTTTATCTCCTTCCTCTGTCTTCTTGTATTTAGATTTAGCTATTAATCAACAAGCTTTTATTTCACACTTATGATGTGGAGGCACTGACACGTATACAAAGTAAATATAAGACAAAGTTCCTGTTCATTGCCTTCTCTCATTGATAAGTTCCTTCCAAAGGGAGGGGGGGACTCCATTTTGGGAACAGTCTCAGGCTGGTCACGCTTCATTCCCTTCCCTGTTGTGCTTCTGACTGTCCCATACTTCACCACCATAACTCAACTGTATCCTTACCATGGAACTTCTATCAGCACTGGGAGCCTTCTCACCCCTCTGCCATGTCAGCCCCTTTGTCCATGGAGAGAAGGGAGACCTTCATTTGGGAGATGGATCCAAGGTTGGCTATACTTCATTACCTTCCTGTCAACAAGCCCCTGTGTTGGTACTTTCCCCCTTGCCTCCCACCCCCAGCCATCTTTTTATGTGTTGTCTTCCTCCCTTAAAATGGGAGCTCTGTGAGGACAAGGACTATTTTTCTTTTTCTTTTCATTTGTGTCCCTAATGTTTATCTGCCACATGGTAAGTATTAATAAATGTTTATCACCTGTTGCTTGACCCCAAAGAGAATAGCTTTTGAGAAAAAGTAACACCAGTGCCTTAGAAAGGTTATTTTGGCAGCTGTATAAGGAATGTGTTAGAGAAGGAAGAGACTGAAATTAGGGAGAGACTTCAATTAGGAAGCTAACTGAAAGGTGATTCAATGAAACTGTATAACATCTGAAAAGTTTGAGAGACACAGGTTCTGGGTAATTAACAATTTTATTAATAATGCTAGCATAGTATCCATAAAAGGATGGGAATTTGGCCCTCTCTTTTAGAAAGACAAATCACAGAACTCAATCACTGTTTATATGCCCTTAGAAGAGTCCTGGTCCTGAAGGTAGCTGTCAACTCTGATTGGTTAACAATGAGACAATGAATATTATGATAAGAGGTGGAGTATTCTAATGAGGGTCTGGGGGATGTGGCTTTGATTGTCATTTAATTCCACCCCCACTCCCCCAAACTCCTTTGCTTAATCTAATCAAAGAATTTATCTCCAAACCTGAGTAGAACACAAAGGGCTTCCCTGCTTGGGTGAGATCTGAACAAGATTAAGGAGAAAGTTAATCGAGTCTCATTATCAGAAATGTTTTTCAGACAATGGTTTGGCCTACTAGAGAATAAGGTTTCAGAGAGGGATAAATTCTGTTTCACACCAATATTAATAATTAGTTACTTTAAAATCATTTCTCTCATTTATAAACAATAATTGCCAACTGTGTGTAAAGCACTACAGTTGGCACTGAGGATTAAAAGACAAAAAGAAAATACTCTATCTTTTCAAAGAGTTTATCTTCTGTTGGGTGGAAAATGTGATGAGGGACTGAACTTGAATGGTGGTCTATGAATGGTGAGAAGGGAGGAAATTCAAGAGATATAGAGGAATAACTATCAAGATTTGACAACTAATTAAAATCAATGATGAGGAGAAGAGTTAAGAATAACTCTAGGGGCAGCTAAGTGGTGCAGTGGATAGAGCACTGGCCCTGGATTCAAGAGGATCTGAATTCAAATCTGGCCTCAGACACTTGACACTTACTAGCTGTGTGACCCTGGGCAAGTCACTTAACCCCAATTGCCTTACCCCCCTACACACATTTAGAAGACATCTGAAGAAATACAATAACTGAATTTATGGCAGTTGATAATATCACTGAGGAAAAGAGCTCAAACTAAGAAGAGAAAAGTGGCCCCTGGAAGAACCTTAAAGAATTCTTACAGAGGACTGGGGATAAATGATAAATGAGCAAAAGGAACATCAAAGGACAAGTGAACTAGGTAGAATGGGAATTGGGGAAGCAGCATCATGGAAGGCAATGATGGAAAGAATGTCCAAGGGGAAGAAGTATTCAACCATACCTAAAAGGCAGCTAAATGGAGAGTGAAACTGAGGGAAAAGGCCCTTAGATTTATTAGTAAATAGATTGTTAACCTTGGAGGAAATTTTTCAGATAGTTTGGGGAGGCCAGAAACTAGATTATAAGGAACTGAGAAGTGGGTTGATGGTGAAGAGGGTGGTTATTGAGAATAGACAAGAGAGAGGACAATAGCCTAAGAGGACAGCAGGGCCAATGAATGACTGTTGGGTTTTTGTTTGAAGAACAATTTTGTAGATAACAGGAAAAGAGCCAGCAGAAAGGACACTGCTGAAGAGGGAGGAAATGTTTGCTGCAACAAAGTTCTGGATGAGGTGACAGCAAGGACACAAGTAGAAGGGTCAGCCTTCACAGGAAGAAGGGACACCTCTTTTTCTGAATTTAGAGTCAAAGAGAAAGAATGGGTGAAAATATATAGGGATTGTAATATGTAGAGTAAGAGAAATGGGTGGCCTTTATTTTCTCAATGAAATAGGAAGCAAAATCATCTGATGAGTGAAGGGAGAGGTAACTGGAGATAAAGGTGGGTGGTAGAGAAGAAGAGATTTGGAACTTGTCCTAAGGAGAATATGATGGAGAGTCAGTCACATAAAAGGACTGACATATAGCAGTGAGGGCCCCATTGAGTTTATTACTATTGTTGTTGTTGTTGTTGTTATTATTTGATTTTTATTATTATTATTTTGGTGAGGCAATTGGGGTTAAGTGACTTGCCCAGGGTCACACAGCTAGTAAGTGTCAAGTGTCTGAAGCTGGATTTGAACTCAGGTCCTCCTGAATCCAAGGCCGGTACTTTATCCACTTCACCTCCTAGCTGCCCTCACACTGAGTTTAGATAACATGGATTTATAGTGAATAGAGTGAGCATCCATTGTGATGCTTCCTGATTCAGCAACATACAAGCAAAAGTACTAAAGGCTGACAGTAGGGATGATCCAAGGTTGAAAACTGGTAGGATGTGAGCTGTGGTAGTACAAGAGAGTAAAGGATCCAAGGGTGAAGCATAATACATAGTTGAATTGGTCATAGAATTGGTCATAGAAAGAGGCCAGAAGAAAATTTGCCTATAATGATGGATGGTTTAACTTAATTGTATTTCATGACAACAGTATTGTAAACTTGTTTTTCCCTCAACTGCTTCTTCCCTCTATTATTATATAAAATTATTATGCCTCCCAACATTCTCCTGCTTAAGTTTTTACAAATGAGTTTATATTCAAAACTAGTTTTGCCCTTGGTTACTACACCTTTTCATTTGGTTTAAAAAAAATCAAATGTTTTCTGGTTGATGTGGTTTCTGGGCCCTTTTGGCTTTTTCTTTGTAATGATTGCTTTATATTGAAAAAATTGTAGGAAATGCTAGTGGTCCACATCAATATATTTTTCTTTATCATTTTCCTACTTTTTATTGTTTTGTTTTGTTTTTTTAGTGAGGCAATTGGGGTTAAGTGACTTGCCCAGGGTCACACAGCTAGTAAGTGTTAAGTGTCAAGTGTCTGGGGCCGGATTTGAACTTAGGAACTCCTGAATCCAGGGCCGGTGCTTTATCCACTGCGCCACCTAGCTGCCCCCATTTTCCTACTTTTTAAACATAAATAGCCTATTTGAATAGGTAAATCTGGAACTGCTATAAATCCATGCTGTAAATTCTTAGTCGTCATCCTTTCATTTAATTTGGGATTGATTTTGATCATTGATGTAATAAATTGACTGCCTGATCACACATAGGCAACTGATTTAGAAATGACTCCCATAATGGTAGCCAGTCATTTTCCATATGTTAAGATAAAGACATTTCCTTTTTTTTTTTTTTGTAATCTGTTGCATTCCTTGTCTACTGTTCCAACTCTCTTCTTGAAGAAAGTGTTCATGATATAAATTCAGAGTTTGCACTTGATGACCTCAAAGGTCTCTTCTTTTAAACTCTCCATGTGGCTGGGCAAGAT
The DNA here is from genome assembly GCF_019393635.1 of Dromiciops gliroides. Taxonomy (NCBI): domain Eukaryota; kingdom Metazoa; phylum Chordata; class Mammalia; order Microbiotheria; family Microbiotheriidae; genus Dromiciops; species Dromiciops gliroides. Next base: position 482,350,479 of record NC_057861.1, read on the forward strand.
GGCACAGGTCTATACTCCTTGCTTGAGGAGTGGAGGAGTAAGGTGAATCATTTGAATCTGGTTCTGAGCTACAGCGAGCTGTGTGGCCACACTAAGTCTGGCAGAAAGATGGTGAACCTCTAGGATCAAGAACCTGCAAGCTTCCTAAGGAGGAACAAATATTCCATGGTTTGAAACAGAGCTGGTCAAAGGCTATCTGTAGTGGGATTGATCCTAGAGGGGTGGCCATTGATTGCACTTCTAACCTAGATAAGCGAGTGAAACCCCATCTCAAAAAAAGTTTTTTTAATCTAAATATCACTAGAAATTTATGGAAATATAGGGTATCCCCAAAATCTTAGTGTAGCTATTAAAGCATAAAACAATACTAAAAGTTGGGGAGCACTGTGTAGATGAACAAGTCATTTTCAGAAAGGGATTTACCACTTGGGTATTTAAATGCAAAATTCTATTTCTTTAAAATAGAAGCAGGAAAGCACGTGCTACTTTGTCCTTAACTGAAATAACCTTTTGCCTCCCATCCACTCGGCTAAATCTTCATGGTACTTCTATGCTCAACTTAAATCTTACCTCTTCCCTGAAATGGCTCCATCCCACGCTAAAGTCTCCCTTTTCTGAATGACTATATTTATGGGCAGCACTCCACAGTTGAGTAAGGAATTTTTGTCAGATTGCTGTATTTATGTTCACATTGCCTAACCAACTAGATTATAAGTTCTGGAAGGAATAATGTCTTAAGTTTCTTGTAGATTTTTCATAGCTTCTAGCGCAACACTGGGCAAAGAGGAGGGACTCAAATATTTATACATTGCTCAAGTAAATGCAGCCTGAAGATTCTTGCATGTGGATTTTAAATCCAGGATATCAGAGAAGTTCTCCAATCCTGTCAGCCCATGAAAATTCCCTTGCCTCTACTTACTAGTGCCATTCTGATGGCAACAAGAATCAGACTCCTGTGGGGGTTGAAGTTGTAATACAGATTTTCAATTTTTATGGGCCCATATGCTGGTTTCCTTTAGGCTCCTAGCCAAAGGGACCCAGATGAATATGAATGGCTGGTTTAAATGCAGTTTTGATATTCCCTTTGTTTAAGAGCAAGATAAATGTATGTTAACAGGCATTGCTTTTCCTGCCTGACTTTGTCCTTCCTTTTAAGTATCCACACCTCCCATGAAGGGCATCCCCGGCTTAGTTCCTTCAAGCTTGTCTTGAGCGTGTCACCTTTTTAAAAAACAGCACTTGTATCTTTTCCTATTCAGACCAGATCCTCCCTCCCTTGTCTGATTCTTAGTCAGGCATAGCAAGGCCAGCTGGTGAAAGCCTTGTTGGAAACAATGGTACCAGACTCAGCTTAATGAAATTCTGCCAGTGCCAACCATGGTTCCCTGGATCGGCACAGTCGGTTTCATGTTGCAGGCCACCCTCCAATCCATATTTAAATGTTGTGCTTGGTGAGGATTAAAAATCTGTGAATCGAGGTAAGAAGAAGAAAAAAGAGGTCATTGTGGGTCTGGAGGGAATCAACATTGTCTCTTTGAAAAAGCTTGTGTCTGCTTCCCAGACTGACCATCTGGGACACTGTATGTCACTAAATCAATTACAAAGGCAAAATGAGGAAGATATAATTAAATTAGCACAGGGATAACTTTCCAGGAGCTGGTTTCCAGTGAACCTCAGCAAAAAAGAAGGTGAGATTGTCTGAATGATTTAGGGAAGGACCAGGATTTCCAGAGGAAGGGAGTTGCAAGAAATAAGGAAGAGTATTAGATCCTAAATGTGCCTATTTCTGCCAATCTTTTCCCCTGAACTTTCTGTCTTTCAAAATTATCCCAGAAATCTTGGAGAGGATTAAAAAACAAGAAATCCCTTAATCTCCCTAAACTCATTATTGGTTTCTCAGTGAGTTTTAAGCCTATTTCCACATAGTTTTTGCAGAAGGGCTGTAATTTTGAATGAAATTAACATTTTCCACAAATTTTAACTATGTAGGGTGTGAGTATGTGGGGAGTGAATGTGGGGTCAAGCATAACTTAAGGAAGGAAATGGTGAAATTGCCAAAGTGTTCATTTCCATCAGGGACAGTTCTACATTAGGACTGGGGGTTCTCCTTTTGGACTTTGAAGCAGGACAAAATGGGACAACTGTGACTTAATGAAACAAAAGTTGGACAGGGAGGGTGAGGAGGGAGTGGGGAGAGTTTGTAACTCTGAATATCTATTTCCCTCTGAGGATTCCTGGTTTATGATAGCAATAAAACCTGTCCAACTCAGTCATGTTGTCTGGAACAGAAGCAAATGTACTTAAACTCTGAGGAAAACCAAATAATTTTCCCTAGACAGAGAAGCAGCCAATTGGAGGATTGCTACCTTCATTCAATACATACTCTTCTGTACTGCTGTCTAATCCCAATGATGGAAGGATGTTTGCATGAATAGTGTTCTGATTGTTACACATCCAAGTGACCTAATAGAAATGGGACTCTACTGAGAATTACAACAGCTGAGAACTATTCTGTCTCTTGCCTCACTTTTCTGTATCTTAAATGAGTCAAAAGTCCCTCGGTCCCTACTTATCCCAACTTAAGCAGAATGCAAGATTCTTAAGAGTGGAAACTCTTTTGTTTTTGTCTTTGCATAACACCTGGGCACCCTACACATGCGAGATGGTTCCTTAAGAGATGGCTACCCCAAGAGGTCAGCATCCCACTCAAAACTCAAATTCCCAAGCCTCTATGGCAGAGGGATGTATCAGCCAGATGACAGACACAATTATCAAAGCAGAAGCATTTAATGAAATGGAATAGTGAGAAAAGTAGCTATAAAATAGTGCCCCCATAATCTTAGGGCACACTTTCCCACAAATGCATGAGCCAGCAGTAGGAGTGGGTGCCCACAAAAGAAAACATGTGGCCAGACCTTATGTGTAGAGGGACAATCCACATCTGCAATGCTACAGGGGGTAGCTGATGTCTTCTGGTGATATCATCTTTGCTGTTTCCTCCAGGACTACTTCCCATTGGTCTCTCCTGGGTACTGCTCTGCTACATGTCCCATCTCACCCAGCTACTGCCAGGCACCAACCCACTAGGCACATGGTTGTGAACTTTTCTCTGTTTCCAGATCTTGGCATAAGCTTAAGTCTTTGGCTATAGAGCTAGGTCAACAATGTTCTTTCATTTCAAAAGCCAGAGGCTTTTTTTAATTGCTCTTTCAGAAAAGCAGCCACCCTTGTCTAAGTGATATAAGGCCAGTGACAGACTAGAAAAAAAAATCCTCAGCCTTTAAAAAAAATTTTTTTAGAGTTGAATGTCTGTTCTTTTCCCACAGTATCTAGGTTATCAGGCACTTCATCTCCAGTAGGAGATTCATTGTCCCCATTACCAACTTTGTCAAGATACAAAGAAGCATCCTCCCAGTTAGCTAATACCCATGGGCTTAATCTTTTCTTTGGCTGCAATTTCGAGGCCAGGGGCTCTCTGCCAAGGACCTTCATCCCACTTCATGGTGAGCATCTCCTATGCCTCCTGATTTTAATCTCGGAAAAATAGAGTTCACCTGCTTGTCATCCATGTAAGACTTACATGCCCGAACAACTCTGGGATTCAGGACTGACCAGTTTATGGATTCTAAGCCTCTTCAAGTCTCACATAAAGATGAGTAGGAAGAGAAAAGTTGCAGTGACAAAAACTGAGTCCAGGGAGCAAAGTAGTCATCTCCTACCCATCCAACTACATTCTTTGGCCTTTCATGTGCAGATACACAGATGTATATTCCCTGGACCAAGAAGAGAGCCTGGCACATAGTAAGTAGGCTCTGGTTGAACTAAACTGAAATGAAATTAATTAAATTAAACTGATTAGAGAAAAGTACTTGAGGAAGAAGGGTGGAGTCCACTCTACTGGGGTTGTCAAATGATCTGTGTCCAAGTCCTAGGCCCTGCCACTTACTAGCCTTTATGATCTTGAGCAAGTCACTTTACCTCTCTCTAAGCCTCAGTTTCCTCATCTCTAAAATGGGAATGATAAACTTTTTTCTACCCTCCCTCATAGAACTGTTGTGAGTGAAATGTTTTATAAAATGTAAAGTGCTATCTAAAAGTACACATTTATCATTATTATCTGCTGAAAGTATTAATGTGTCGGTGATTATAAGCTTTTCTAAACCAGAATGTCAATGCTGAAAAGATCTCTGGTCCAACCTATAACCTGAAGAGGGATTCCCTAAGTACATCGTCAACAAATAGACAGTCAACCTTTACTGTAAGATCTCTGGTGATATGGAACCTATCACCTCCCAATGCAACTCATCCTTCTTTTTGGATGGCACTCATGGTTAGGAAGTTTCTCTTTAGAATAAGGCAGACTACTCCACTCTACAATTTCTACTCATAGTTGTTAGTTTAACACTGTGGGTGGGATCAAGCAAAATAAGGATTATCTATTTTCCACATTCTACCTCATTCAAATAGTCAAGCATTCCAGATAATTATCCTTCAGTTCTTTCCTCTATGCATTCCAGTTTGTGATGTTTTTCCAAAAATATGGCTGCCAGATCTAATCATAATATTCCAGATATTTATGGCCTGATCAGCACAGAATACAATGAAATGACTGCCTCCCCGCTCTAGGCACCATGATTTCATTCATTTGGCATGAGTTTGGTTTAGCTTTTCACTAGACATTGATAGAATACTATTGTGCTGTAAGAACTGATGAAGAGAATGGTTTCAGAAAAATCTGGGAAGACTTGTATGAACCAAGGTATGAACCTCTACTAAAGTCCTACTCTAATTCTTATAGTAGTCACCTCATATAAAGGTCACCTCAGCTTCTCAAAAGGCTCTCCTAGTTGATTGAATTCTCTGGAAAGGAAGATTCATCTTTTTTTTTAATTTTTTTTTTTGCAGGGTGAGGGTTAAGTGACTTGCCCAGGGTCACACAGCTAGTAAGTGTCAAGTGTCTGAAGCTATATCTGAACTCAGGTCCTCCTGAATCCAGGGCTGGTGCTTTATCCACTGCACCAGCTAGCTGCCCAAGAGAGATTCATCTTAAAGTGATAATGAATTCCAGCCAAAGCAATTCTACAGACCATTTATCAAATCATAAAGGAGATACAACCTTCATTGATGGAGTACCCACATTGATAAAAATCAAAGATCTATGACATTGAAATATAAACATACTAATAGTAGTAATGTTTTGCTATTTGTCTGGAACTGGTTTAAGTTCAACTCTACTTAGAGGCAAAGTGATTAATTAGCATCTTCCTTCAGAGGGGTAGTTTGGATAATCCCCTGAAAATCTCTTTATGTGTTTGGATTCCATGAACTAAGTACAGATAATCCATAGGTGAAGTTTACCTCTCCCCTTTCTTTCTTCACCCTCCCTTCCACTTTTGACTACTCCTTTTCCATGGGTCTACTTGATAAGATTTCAAGCAGTATGACAAAGTGAAAAGTAGAATTTGAGGCAATGTGAGGTAGGTAGTTTAGGCTGTATTTCCCCCAGTAGAATTTAAACTTCTTGAAGGCAAGATCTATTTTACTTCTATATTTGTATCTTTAGCACTTAGCACTGTGTCTAGCACATAGTGATCACTGAATAAACACTTGTTGATTGGTTAAGTTGTAATGTTTTTAGGTTAAACCATTAACTAACTATATTATACTAGTAACTATAAGCTAACCTTACTCTTACTACTTAGAGAGCTAAACTTGGAACTAAGAATTGGGAAAAAATATACTGACACTGAAGGGAATTTGTGATATTGAGTGACTGAATGACAAGAAGGCCAGAACATTTGAAATTGTTAATATTTATTAAAGGAAGGCTTTTTGTAGGTTATCCATACATTTCTTCTATTTTCTACATCTGTGACCTTACACATGTCACTCAATTGCTTTAAGTCTTCAATTTCTTTTCTTTTTTTTTTTTTGCAGGCAATGGGGGTTAAGTGACTCGCCCAGGGTCACACAGCTAGTCAAGTGTCTGAGGTTGAATTTGAACTCAGATCCTCCTGACTCCAGGGCCAGTGCTTTATCCACTGTGCCATCTAGCTCCTCCTGAGCCATTTCCCATCAGAAAATTCTTGACATTTCCTATCTCCCCCAAACCCAGAAAATTCTTGGAACTTTGCTAGAAGGTACCCTCTAAACTGATGCTGGCTGAGTGCAACTTAGCAACAAGAAACTAAACAGGAAATCAGAGTGTATCTAACCCGAAATCAGAAAGAGCTCTTTGATAGATAAATTGTCCTTGGTGACCAGGAAGGTGAGATTAAAAATAAACTCAACCTGAAGGCACTAGTTACCTGGGGGTGGCCCTATGTTCTGCAACACTTAGCATTTAGGATAACAAATTATCATCAGTAAAGGAAATACCCATTTCAGACAAAAATCAGAAAAACAGACATCCCTTATAGGGAAAAAAAATCCCAGTATTTTTTTTCTCTCATCCAATGTTATGGCCCTGCTTTTCAAAAATAGCAATAGGGGCAGCTAGGTGGTGCAGTGATAGAGCACCGGCCCTGGAGTCAGGAATACCTGAATTCAAATCTGGCCTCAGGCACTTGACACTTACTAGCTGTGTGGCCCTGGACAAGTCACTTAACCCTCATTGACCTGTGCAATGATTGGAATGATGCCACCTACTAGAGACTTGCTGTGGGAAAGCTCCACCATGAGGAAAATGCCTCAGAGGCATTGTGGCTTTTCTTTGGCGTCAGGAAATGATGTTTGCTCATGGGTGCTGTCTATCAAGGCTACCAGCCAATCAACTTGAGGAGCCTCCTATTTTCTGGGAGGAGACAGGAAGGAGGAGAGCTCTTGCGTTTTTTTGGGTTCCTGACTTGGTGGTGGTTGCAGCAGAGGACTTCACAGGAAATTTGAGGAAAGATAGGAATGCCAGGCTGTTGGACTTCTGTTCTCAATCTTTTTCTTTCTATTTTCCAATAAACCCTTAAAAACCTAAACTCATTTTATCAGTGATTTTAGTCAGTTTCCCCCAAAACTGGGGGAACAGATTAGAATCCACAATTAGAATCTTAAATTACACACCTGCAAAAAACAAACAACAACAACAAAAAACACTATAGATAATACACAGCCCTTAATCTATGTCAGGCACTGTGCTAAGTGCTTATGATTATTATCTCACACAACAACCCTGGGAGGTAGGTGTTTTCATCATTTCCACTTTATAAATGAGGAAACTTAGATAAACAGAGGTTAAGTGACTAACTTAGTGTCACACAGCTAGCAAATGTTGAAGGCTAGATTTAAACTCAGGTCTTCCTGACTCCAGTACCAGCACTCCATCCACTATTGCCACCCAACTACCTACTAGAACCAAGGAAGAAAGGAAGGAATATGATAATGATCAACAGTCATCACAGGCTAAGTGGAGCATCATGAATCAATGTCACAAATGATTAACAAGGAGCAACACCTGAAAGACACAACCTAGCCACCATACATGTCTTGAAGAGACATGTCCAAATGAGACCCCATGACATGTGACTTCATCAATGACATCACTAGGAGACATCTATGGCCATCAACACCAGAAATACAATTTGCCCTTTCACACATGTGCTCTGGCCACACATATGTTCTTTATTTCTGTTTACTCTTCCACTTGATGGTACATGTATTTGTGGAAGAGTATGCCTCATGTTTATGAGGGAGATAATGTATTGCTATTTGTTGTTGTTTTTTAATGAAATTTCATTGAAATGTCTTTGCTTTGAATTTTTTTTTCTATCTTTAGAAAAAGATAGGTGCATCAGTGGGGGCTCATAGACTATGATTTTAAATTGGTGTGGAACCACAGAATATCTTGGACCTGTTATAGTCTTATCTGGGCTACTCAATGTGAATATCATGGGAATGCCCCTCACAAAGGCTGTATATGGGGAGGCTACATAGACATCACTTTCATTTTCAAAGCCCTGTCAGCAAACAGTGCTCTGTGTGTGTAGGCAACCGATAATATTCCTCCAGGTTTTGGCAGGCTGGTCAAGTCATGTTAGGTCTAATCTCAATTGCTGAAAATCTGCCAGGTAAAAGGATATTTCAGTTCCATGTAGTACACCTGCATCATTATCTCATCTCCTTGTCCTTCACTCATATTTAGAAAAAGAAACACTGTACCACTTTAAAAAAATAATGAAATACCTACCAGACATTTTGAGCATGTTTCAACTTTTGCTGTCACTTTCTGATTTGTAATTATAATTAAAAGACCTTCCTGCCTGAAGAATGCCAGGATGTTGCAATGTTTTTTCAACATGTGAATAAGCTCAGATTCAATCACTCATTGTAACTGTATATACATCTCTCTTCTCCTTTTCCTCCTTCTCTAATAGGACTTGTCTCCCAGTTTCCTTTCTCACTCCAGGTGCCAATTTTTTTTCCTTTTCTTCATCACAATATAGGTAATTTGGGGAATGCCATACTGAGAGGCAATATGGTATAATGGATAAAGTGAACCTCAGAGTCAGTTAGGCCTGGGTTTGAGCCCTGACTGATTCATACTGTTTCTGTGATGTTAGAAAACTCATCTAGCCTATGACTTCTTCAGGAAGTTCTCTAAAACTAGAAGTTGCAGAGGAGTGGTTGATCCCTATTAGTAGACCTTCCTCATCTGGAAGGTCCTTCTACTAATGAGATCACATGTCCAGCACCTCCCCATTGCATGCCATCCCAGTGTCTTAAATGTTTAGAATTTTTCCTTCTGGTGAGGTGATAAAAGGAAGTAGAGTAGCCAAACATTTAGAGACTAACTATATCATTCCATCTTCAACTAAAATCATTCATTTGTTATTATTAATGAGTTAGCCCTGAAAGTCATGACATTGATTGGACTGGCACTCAACGCTTCTCTTTGGGGTTCCTAGTAGACTCGTGTTTTTTCTTGTTTATGGTACTTCCCCATTAGGCACTTACAAAATATTTTTCTTTCAAGTAGGTAGACTGAGAATGATTTTTAATTATTTCCAGGAAAAAAGTATATTTGAACTTATAATAACAAATTCTCTTTTTTTTCGTTGACATAATATTAAGTGGCTCAGGTTTCCTTCATTGAACATTCAATCAAATAAATGTGTGATGTGTGTGGTCATGTGGTATTTGTCAGTGCATTCCATACACTTTGTAAAGTTGGGAAACCAGTTTAGGAAATGCCCGTGTTGCACATATATGTTTATTGAAATTTTATTATTGGAATTAAAATGGAGGGTTGAAGCTGGGGAGAAGAGGAAGTAGATTTTTGTTAATTTAAAAAAATCTTAATTCTAAAAAGACAACAATAAACAGCAACAAAACTCAAGTTAAACCCAGTAGACAACATGATGGTACCACCTTGTAAATGTTAAAAATACAAGCTTCCTTTCCTTTTAACAAACAGCTACATATACCATCATTTGTAGTTACTATTTATTGTTATTATATTTAATTGTTTCCAGGAAGTATACCTTGAAAATTTGTGTGCTGTCAAAATATAAATACAAGAGAAATGTTTTTGAGAAAGAATTATAATGAAGCTAAAAAGGGTTCTGAATGTGCACAATACTCATATGTCCAGATTTATATCACATCATCTAAGGAAAATTGCTTTTTTCATTCATGTTTCTTTTTATATACTGCTGAAATTTCCCAATAATTTTTCCTCCCCCAATAGAGTATGGTCTTATCATTCTACACCAGTAGTCTCTTTCCTCTCTACTAGGAAGAAGGCAATGTCTTTGATCATGAGTCCTTTGGAGTCAAGCTTGGCCACTGCATTGATCTGAGTAGTGATATCTTTTGGAATTACTTTTCTTTACATTAATTTGGCATTGTTTGTGTTTATATCTCCTGGTTATAATTATATTACCCTGCAAGCAGCTTGTACATAGAAATCTCCCCAAGTTTCTCAGAATTTTATTTCCTTCCTCTCTTCTTTCTTCTCTTCCTTCCTCCCTCCCTCAAAAATCACTATAAAAATGTTTAAAATAAATTCTCATTTTATCTTTACAACAACACTGGGAGTTAGTTATTATCATTCCCATTTTATAGATGAGGAAGCTGATGAACATAAAGGTTAAACGGCTTACAAAGGGTCACATAGCTACTAAGTGTCTGAGTCCGAATTTTAACTCAGGTCTTCCTGATTCCACTTCTAGCTTTCTTATCCACTGTTTCACCTAACTGCCTCTAATGAAGATCATCACCTACTCTATGGTGCAAGTCTTAAAGTTGCTGGACTGAGAGGTCGGGTGATTTGCCAGGGGTCACATAGCCATTATCTGACATAAGGAGAACCTAAGGCTGGGTCATTCTGTCTCTATGATCTATCTATCTATATTCCAATACCTCCCTTTTCTTATGGCACAATCGCAACCCATTATGCATAGAACATATACCCTAATTGTTTTAACCTTCTTCAGTCAACAGCACCTACTTTTTTTCTATATTTTTGATACCGCAAAAAATTGCTGCTGATGAATGTTTTGGCATATGAAGGGGCCTTTCCCTCTCTTTCTTTGACCTCCTTGGAATATAGGAAATAATAGAATACAAAAATAGAGGCCAGAGAAGGATTGGCCTTTGAAAAACAGAAGTTATGACTCAGAATTCTTAGCTACCTTTCTTTAGCAATTCTCCACTAGATCATAGGCCCTTTGCCTTCCTACTTTATCTGGAAATGAGCCAGAAGTGGCAGAAACTTCCAGAATTCTAGAGTACAGCATTTATTATTAGTGTAAGAGAAGTTCCCATCCGTCCATAGTTGATGAGTCACTAAAAGCCAAGGTAATGAGGTGTTAATGTGCTAATAAGGTTTTGACACCCTTGATCCCGTTATGAAATATAAACACCTTTCTCTGATCTAAGGAAGCAACCTCATTATAAGAGGTTAAAAAAAAAAAGAATATGTCTTTGCAGGGCTTTAAAGGACTAAAGCCCTGGGCGAGTCAGCAGTTCAGGTGAGTGCAGGCCAGGAGTTTTCTGTAGGAGAAACTCCTCCCCAAAGAGAAGCAAGGGATTTCTCTTCTTCTTCCCCTCTCTGGGAAGCTACGTTGCCCAGAAGGGGAACTCCCATCCTTTCATCAGTTGGAGAATCAGTTTGGGAGAGGAGCCAGATCCTGCTGGCAAGATTAGCCACTGTACAACAGAGATGATGCCTTAACAAGGAGCCGCACAGGGACTTTACAAATAAAGATATGGGAGGTCCACAGGTTGCCTTGACCACATGGTTTCCTCTGTATGTCCCATCACAACATTGTACTCTAGTGTGTGCCTGCCATTCCCAAGGGGGTAAAATACATTTAATGGGAATGTGCAACCCCAGATTTAAGGCAGTGTTTTATAGCTATTATTGTTAGGATGTCTTCTTAGTGACTTACCAAGGGTCAAACAGCAGTAAATATCTGAAGCCACCTTTGACTCCAATCCCAGGATTCTATCCACTTTACCACCTAGTGACCTGCTTATAATCCATTTCCCCTTTAATCTTCTTGATTATCTGGAATACCAAGAAAAGGATACAGATACTTCAGAAATTATGGCCCTGTGGTAAATATTTAAAATGCATTATTATCTATACTCTGAAGTTTTGTTTTGTTTTGTAGGAAGGGTACCTTGCTGGGCAGGCTAGTGAATATTAGGAAAGGCTCTTAACTCAGCTCTGGAGTTGAATAGAGTGTTGGGTCTGGAGTCAGGAAGACCTAAGTTCAAATTCAGCCTCAGATACTCACTAGCTGTGTGACCCGGGGCAAGTCCCTTAACCTCTGTTTACCTTAATCCACTGGAGAAGGAAATGACAGACCACTTTCTATGGGGTCATGAAGAATCAGACATGACTGAATGACTGAACAATAAGTTATGAAGGGGCAGCTAGGTGGTGCAGTGGATAAAGCACGGGCCCTGGATTCAGGAGGATCCTAGTTCAAAGCCAGCCTCAGACACTTAACACTAGCTGGTGACCCTGGCAAGTCACTTAACCCCCATTGCCTCTCAAAAAACAAATGTTATGAAGATACAGCTACAACGACTAGGTTTGGAGGTCTCCTGGTCATACTACTTCTTGCATTCTTATAACTGTAGGTCCCTGCTATTTGCTTCTCTTGTGTCTCTCACACCACCCTGGGAATTCAGTAACCTTGCTTTTAAAACCTCCTCCATCATAAAGTGTTCCCCTCCAATCAGAGTCCTCACTTACTGATGTCACCATCTGTAGCCAACCTTATCATTGCAGAAATGAGTCTTACAGTCATGCAACTACATTTATACAAGGAAAGCACAGTCAATATGAACGGTATTAATCTATGTACAATGTATTGTGCTGGTGCTGCAGATGCAAAGAGGGAAAAAAATTAAATAGTTTCTGACCTAAAGTAGCTGCTACAGTGGCCCTCATGAGTTGTTACTATTTATCTCTAAAACTATTGAGAGAAAATTTCAGTGCACAGGAAACTTTTAAATCCAGAAATTTCAACAATTAGAGATTCTACATTTTGATTGAGAATAGAACCTCTTAAAGAAAGTTAAGAAATAGGAAGAGATAAAGTCAATTTCAGTTAATCCGTGTGTTAAATAAGTAAATTCATTCACACTGAGCTGCACTGAAGGAATGGTAGTTTTGATATGAGTGTGCCTATGCATGTCCATGGACAGAGAGACATTGGATAATTCATGAATGTATAGATTGGTTTAGACTTACTGGGGGGAAAGGTTGGACAAAAATTTGATGGGGTAAGCCAACAGTCTATTTAGGCAGAAGTGAAAAAGAAAATGGTCAAATCAAGGTAAATTTTTTTTTTAAGTCAGTAGAACTGTCTGGTCATCAACTAGAACACTGGCAAAGTCAACCTAAGGAGAAAGGAATGAATGAATGAATTGGCTGCAGAAAAGAGGAATGAAAGGTGCAGTAATTTCCAGATATGGGAAACTTTGGGAAAGATTAGAACAAAATGGGGGAAGCAGCTAGGTGGCACAGTGGAAAAAAACACTAGCCCTGGATTCAAGAGGACCTGAGTTCAAATGTGACCTCAGACACTTGACACTTACTATCTGTGTGACCCTGGGCAAGTCACTTAACCCTCATTGCCCTGCCAAAACAAACAAACAAGAATAGAACAAAATGGGGTGTCACACTGTGTGTATTTGAGGTGGGATGAGGGTAGGGTTTTATTGATCGTTATTTGGAAAGGTTAAAGTAATCGAATTGATCACAAAAACATTTGAAATGGTTTGGACAGGTTGATATCCTAATCAAACAACTGGAACAGTGAGGGGTTTTTTGTTTATTTATTTTGGGGTGGGTTGGGTTTTTGGTTTTGGTTTTTTTGGTTTTCCGTTTTTACTTTTTTGGTTGACTGAACAAGCCCAATCAGTCAAATAGTTAAGGGGATTTGCGTAAATCATCTTGGACTTAACAGATATCAAGATTTCATTAAACTTAAAATCTACTTTCTTTTTCAAAGATTCTCTGGAGGGTTTTTGTTTTAATTTGTTTTCCTGGAAGAAAATAAGCGAAAAGAAATCTGATTCAGATTTTTTTAAGAACTGATATGTTTAAATTTCATGTCATAGTCCTAGAATATTTTTTACTTCTACTTTGGGCTAAGTACTATACCATGATAATTATAATGATAATTTAAAATAGATAATATTTTTATGGAATTCTGTGTCATGCTGCATCTCAGCAGACTTTATGGTTTTCTCAGTAAATGAATTTACCATTCTTGGAACAATACTAAAATAAAAGTAATATCTTAGGCTTAGAATCAGGAAGATGTAAATTTAAAATCCACCTCTCCCACTTAGAGAATCATAGATTTAGAGCCTGTGAGCTTCCTATAAAGTAATGAAACTCAACCCCTTCTTATAGATGAGAAATTTGAGACACAGACATGGAGGGAGGGAAAGAGAGAAGTGGAGGGAATATGCATTCATAGATCATCTGCAATATGCCAGGCACTGTGCTAAATGCTTTTTAATCAAACAATAAACATTTATTAAGCACTTACCATGTGCTAAACACTGTGTGCTAGATAACTGGGGTACAAAAAAGGGGCAAAGACAGTCCGTACCCTCAAGGAGCTCACAATCTAATGGGAGAGGCAAACAAACCAAGAGATATGTACATAGTAGAGTTAAGGATAGGATGAGTGCACTTGAAATTAAAGTATAATGGTTGTGATGTACTGATGTCTTGTCTCTCTCTAGAGGTCTTCATGAAGTTTACTATGAGTTCTCCATTGTTTAGCTGACTTTATTCTTCAAAGGGCAAAGTGTTCTCTCCAGTACCTTAGTCTCAGCTGAACTTGCTTCTCCTAGTCTGTGGCATCTTCACCTAATGGGTCTATGTGTTGCTAGTATGGCTCAAACAACTCACTGTGTTGCTATACTGGCTCCTCATCAGACTATGCTGCTGCTGGATTATGTCAGGCAGCAGCTTCTGGATGGGACAGAGTGTTAAGCATCTGCAGACAGAGCAGGGTGGGCTTCTCTGCCTCTGGACAGCTTGTGCTAGGCTGGGCTAGGCAGATTGCTTAGAACTCTGGACTCCTCTCAGGGCACAGTTCTTTGCTAGATAGATCCATCCATTGGCCTCCTGGACTTGTTCTTTGATGAGCCACTGCAGTCTTTTCTTTACCTTCAGTCTCCTACTGGGAAAGTGAGGGGTGAGTACTATGTTTTCAGTAGCTAGTAGCTGTTTTGTCTAAATTGCTTTAAAATTCTTTCAGCTAAGGTAATGACTCAGTTTAGGACTGGCAGAAGTTTCTTCCCATTGAGTCCCACAGAACCTCAGCTATGAGATTGGTTGTAATCTCTTTAGGGTGGTTAGGTTTAATTCAATTATTTTTACCTCCCATACTCCTTTGGGAATCTCTTATAGATGAATGGTTAGGGACAAAGTTCTGCATGTAGTCTATGGCCTGGAAGCATGTTCATCATCTTACTGAACTCTTCATATAGAATCCAAGCCTCTACCCTTTTTTGGATGGAGAATGTCTATTTTGCATCTATTGGCTTTCTTTTTTCAGAGTCTCTGCCTTTTAACCCCTGCAGACCTTTAATTTTTGCTGTCTCACCCTTCTTATATGGCTTTGTTTATTTTTTTCTGTTTCTTCCTTTTTTTTACATTGCATATACAGTTCACTGATCCTCTTTTTCTAATTTGTCAATGTATATTTTTAGTGATATAGGGTTTTCTCTAAGGGTGGTTTTGAGTGAATCCCAGCAATCTGGTATATAGTTTTATCATTATCATTTTCTTTCACATAATTTTTAACTGTTTCTATGATTTGTTTTCATATCCCCTCAATTTTTTTTTTCAGAATTTTGTTTTTAAGGTCTATGCCTTCCATTTGTGCTCCCTGTATTGATTACTATCTTTATTCTAGTATAGTCTATAAAGAAGGTCCCTACTATTTCTGCTTTTCTTTTTTTTTTTAATTTATTTGTAGTTTGTCTGTACCCTAATGCATGGTCTATTTTGAAAAAGTGACATGCAGTGCTTTGAAATATGTATATCCTTTAAAGTTTACATTCAAAAGATATCATAAACATTTTGTTCTAAATTTGTCAACAGGTTGTTCATTTCTATATTTTGCCTTTTGTTTATCTTTCTGTTAAATTTGTCCAGATGTAAGAGGAACATTAAAGTCTCCCACTAATACTGTGTTACTATCTATGTCTTTTTACAATTCAATCAAATTTCCCTTTGTTAATTTAGATGATATTCCATTTGGAGCATATAAGTTTGATGTTGATTTGTTTTATATGGTTCCTTTCAGCATAATATAATTTCCTTGTTTATCATCATTGATGCCATGAATTTTTATTTTTACTTTGATAAAAATGATTGTATGATTGCAATTCTTGCTTTTTTGGATTCATTTGATGTATAGTAGATTAAGTTCCAGTCTCTCACTTTGATGTCTTGTGTCTTCACTTTTAGAAAGGTTTCTTGTAAATAACAAATTATGAGGGGCTCTTTTTGGTTTCTTATCCATTCTGCTACTTTTATTTAATTCTGTTGGATTGTTTCAGCCATTCACACTAAAGGTTATATAAGCTAGATTCATGTTTTCTTCCACATGTTCCTTTAATTTTTTTTATTTTTCAAGAAAAAGGGTTGTTGTTTTTACGGATATGTCCCTCTGCTATTACTTCCCACTGAGCAAACAAAAACAAAAACAAATCCTTCAATAAATATCTACATAGTCCAGCAAAGCAAATTCTCCACCTTTATCATGTTCAAAACATGTCTTTTTTATATTTAGAATTTTATTTTCCCAAATTACATATAAAATACAAATTTTGACATCAATTTTTTAAAAACTTTATAATCCAAATTTTCTTCCTCCCTCCCTCCCCACCCCCTCCAAGAACTCAAGCAATTCAATATAAGCTATACACGAACAGTCATGCAAAATGTTTCCAAATGACCTAGGTTGTGAAAGAAAACAAAGACAAAACTTCAAATAAAGGAGCTAACAAAAAAATTAGGCTTCAATCTGTATTCAGATACCATCAGTTCTCTCTCTGTAGATGGATTGCATTTTTCATAAGATCTTCAGAGTTGTCTTGGATCATTGCTTTGCTGAAAATAACCAAGTCATTCACAGCAGATCATCTCACAATATTGCTATTATTTTGTATACAGTACATTTCACTTTGCATCATTTTGAAATTAAATTAAGCATCAATCTAAGCATCTTATTATTTTAGCATATTTTCTAAATACTCATTTATGTATATGTTGCTTCCCTCTAATAGAATATAAGCATCTTAAAGGTAGGGTTTCCCTAATACCTATCATAATGCCCTGGGTTCTTCTTAAGTACCTATTGATTGATTCATTGACTTGTCTGCAAAGATATTTACAAGCCTCATAGTAATTCTGGGAAGTAAGTACAGCAGGTATTATTATACCCATTTTATAGATTAAGAAGCTAAGCTTCAGAAAGGTTGAATTGGTTGGCCATGGTCAAACGACTGGTATATCTTAGAGAATGGATTTTAACTAAAGTTTCCTGCCTTCTAGTTCAAGATCCTAGAGAGAGATGAAGTATATCTTTAGATGAATGGGAATGGTCTATGCAAAGGGGCAAATAACAGGACTGGCATGTAAAATTCAGCAACAGCTAGAAGGTTAATTTGAAGTAAGTCTGGGAAGATGGGTTGAATCCAGATAGCAGATGGCTACAAATGTCAGAATGGGTATTCTATTTCATTGGCAACAGGGAGCCAAGTTAACAAGCATTTTATTGTGAGCCAGGCTCTGTTTTGCACAAGGGAAAAAAAGACAGTTCTTGCCCTCAGATAAATTACATTCTAAAGGGACAATACAACACATGCAAGGAATAATAATGACTAACATTTATATAGCATCTACTATGTGCCAAGCACTGTACTAAGCACTTTATAAATATTATCTCATTTGTTCCTCACAACAACCCTGAGAGTTAGATGCTAATATCATTATCCCCAGATAATGATAAGCCATTGAGGTTCAGTGGCTTGCCCAGGGTCACACAGCTAGTAAGTGTCTGAGGCTGGTTTTGAATTCAGGTCTTCCTGATTCCAGACCCAGCACTCTACCCACTGACCTCCTGGTGTTGAGAGTAAACACCATGTTGACCATTCTTTGGCCCTTTCTGAAGCCACTCTGGCTCTTAGGTAGATAACAATCTTCCAGTTGAAGGATCAATTGACTAAGGAGGTCTTTGACAAGAATCTTGCCAGAAATGACTGAGAGAGAAACCCTCTCATGATTGTCACAGGACAACCTGTTTCCTTTTCCTTTATAGGGATGGACAATGGAGGTATTCTTGATCTCCTGGGTGATCATCTTCTCTTGCCATATAACCCAGAAGAATTCAGCTGTATACCAAAGTGAAGATCTACAGAATTGTTGTGCTGACTTCATTGTTGTTTATTCATGAAACCTGAACTGCCTACAAGCACCATGCCAGAAAATTGAACCATTTCCATTTGAATTGGCTTAGGAAGATGCTGAAGACTAGCTGGTAAGATAAGGTACTACATACTCTCAAGTTGAACTGCCGAGTATTCACACTCTACTATGGAAAGTGCAGCTCTGATGGGCTGGCCACACAGCCCAAATGCCAAATGTACATTTACCTTGATAACCACAATTTACTGAGAATTGACTGATCCTTACCTACTCCCCATTCCCAGGCCAATAAATCTCCTGGGGCTGACTGATCTTTGCAATTCCAGACTCTTGATTGTCTTATGGATCTCCCTCAAACAAACTGTCCCCTCCCAAAGATTCCCCAGCTTACTCCAGGTACTTTAGGTTATTATGTAAAAGGATCCATTTACATTAAGTAGTTTCTATTTAGCATTAAGTAGCTTCTATACTTAACTTAAGGGCAGTCTCACAGTTACCTTTGTTATGTTACCCCATATAAACCCTGTCCTCAGTCCCCATCTTTGGGTATTCCTATTCTCCTATATTGATTGTCTCATTTTTTTAGCAACAATAACTGTGAAAGAAATGATGAGCAAGATGACATCAGAAGGATGTATGAATAATGCAAACCATCAACAGAGGAAGAATCAATGGTATCTGAATACAGACTAAAGTAGAATGTTGTTAGCTCTTCTTTCTGAAGTTATTTTGTCTCTTTTCTTTCACAAAAAACCACACATGTATGATTTATATTGAATTGCTGGATTTCATAGGGAGGGTCAAGGAGGGAGGGAGGAAGAAAATTTAGAAGACAAAGTTTTAAAAAAATGAATGTGAAAAGTAGTGACGAGCAGGAGGAGTTCAAAGAAACCTCGAAGGACTTACATGAACTGATGCTAAGAGGAGCAGAACCTGGAGAATATTATACACAGTAATAGCAACATTGTGTGATGAACAATGGTGATAGACTTGGCTCTTTTTAGCAATGCAACAGTCCAAAACAATTTCAAAGAACTTCATAATAGAAAATGTTCTCAATATCCAGAAAAAACTGTGGTTTATGAATGCAGATTGAACCATACTTTTTCTATTTTTAGGCTGTTTTTCCCCTTCTTTTTTGAGGTTTTTCCCTTGTGATGATTCTTCTTTCACAACATGACGAATGCAGAAATATATGTTTAATGTGACTGTACATATATAACCTATATCAGATTGCTTTCTGTCTTGGGGAGGTGGGAGGAAACGGAGGGTGGGAGAAAAATTTGGAACTAAAAATCCTATGAAAACAAATGTAGAAAACTATCCTTATATGTAACTGGAAAATAATAGAATACTTTTATCACACAAAAAAATACCAACCACAAAAACAATTTAAAATTTCAGGTTGACAACCTTAAAGACTATTGTGATAAAATAATGGGATTTAGCAGATACTCAAAGGCCTACCTGGAAAGAACTTAACTGATTGAATTAAGTGAGAGTGATTGACTGCTGATTAGCCTACTTCAAGTTAACTAGATTGTAAGCACCCCTGGCTGGCCCTTAAGAAGGTATTGTTCTCAGGAGCTAAGGACTTTGAACTCAACTCAAGACCACCTTTAAGTCTACCAATCAGCTTGAAGCAGTGTGTAAGGACTGCCTAAGGTCCAGACGTATAAAAAGCTTCCACACTCAGTTTGGGTGCAGTTCATGATTGAAGCAGGATCGTGGCAGAGGATTTGAGGAAAAACCAAACCAGGTTGGAACTCTATGCTAGATAAGCCTTTTCTTAACTCCATGTGTTCTCTTTTTTTGTTTTTTGCAGGGCAATGAGGGTTAAGTGACTTGCCCAGGATCACACAGCTAGTAAGTGTCAAGTGTCTGAGGCTGGACTTGAACTTAGGTCCTCCTGAATCCAAGGCCAGTGCTTTATCCACTGCACCACCTAGCTGCCCCTGTGTTCTTTTTTTTCTAATACCTGGTATACTTTAATAAATACATAATGCCCAAAGACTGGTGCTAAAGCTTCTAATTTAAGGCGACAACACTATTTAGATTTTAAATGACACACTATTTTATGAAAAACTTGCACACTTACATAGAGGTCAAAAGAAGCACTACCAAGATACTCTCAAGGTCTCTCTGGAGAACTTTAGTGTCTGTGATGATTAAAAACCATGAGAGACATAGTTTCTGAGTAATTTAATCATTTTATGAATAGGCTGGCAGATTATTAATGAAAGAATATTCATCTGTCTGTGTCTTTCAGACCAAGGACCTTTAATGGTGGTAGAGCCACAGTTCATATACCCTCAATTGCAGGAGGAACATCACATAGCAATCACATCTAATTGCTTGACATGATTGGAGATGGGTTATATTAAAATGAAGTCCAGGGATCCATGACTTAGATGACATCAGAGAAGGGATGTGGACCCCTCACCCAAAATAGTTTCCACCTAAGGGTGGTTTAATCTTATGAGTAAAGTCATTCAGTTATCTAGATAAATTATGTAGATAGTTATCTAGATCTGTCTCCACCCAAGACTCCTTTGATCCAGATGAATCTGACTTTCAAGGAGAACTTGCCTCTGGACTGTGGGGGGGTGGGAGGGGTGGGGGAGAGAGAAAGTACTAAGAAAGAAGGGAAGATCTCTAGTCCCCCGAGATATTGATTATTAATAATTATTTTTCACATGTCAATTGTCAGACATGGAGACACTGGCCCAGGATCACTCAGTACAACATGCCCACATCAAAGAAGGTACTGTGCTCTTACAAGCAAAGTAGAATCACAGTAGCCCAAAGGAAACTTGAGCTTTGAAGATCTAGTGACATCTCCACTCCAAATGTTCATATGTACTACATGTTCTCTACCTGTGGTAGAATCTTCCAAGCTCATATTGGACTGACCAGTCACAGATAAGCACACCGTACCTTGAGCACAGCATCATAATATCATTGGTCCTCTTGCAATATGAAGAATGGACAACAAAGAGTTATAAGCAGATGAAGGTATCTTGTAGAAGTGGGGATGGCATGTTAAAGAAAGTCCAGAGAGTTAGGAATGCAGTCTGGAGAGAAATGATGACATAGCTGGCCTCAGTGTCACCAAGATTCTAGAAGGAACCAGCCAATTAAGACTTTTGAGTAAAGAAGTGAAGCAGTCAAACCTTTGCCTTAGGAAGATGATCTCTGTAGTACTGTAGAGGTTAGTTCTGGACAGACAAAAGACAGGGAGACCAATTAGGATGTAAGAACAGAGATAGTAAAGGTCAGAACTAGGGTAGTGGCCTGTGAGAGTGAAGAGAAGGGAACAGATACTAATGATCTTGTGGAGATAAAATTTAAAAGATCTGTCAAATCAGAGGGAGAGAGACAGAGACAGAGACAGAGAGAGAGAGAGAGAGAGAGAGAGAGAGAGAGAGAGAGAGAGAGAGAAGAAAAAGAAAAAAGTGGATAAAGCACCCACCCTGGATTGAGGAGGACCTGAGTTCAAATCAGACCTCAGACACTTGACACTTAACTAGCTGTGTGACCCTGGGCAAGTCACTTAACCCTCAATTCTCCACAAAAACAAGCAAACCCAAAAACAAACAAACAAAAAGATCTGGCAAATCAACAGATCTGAGGGAAAAGGGAGAGAAAAAGATAAAAGGGATGACTCAGTACTTGGTAACTACGTGTCTTCTAATAAATACTTTTAATCTGATTGACAATTAATTAAAATCTTGATTTCTGGCCTAAAGTAATTAACTTCTCTGAAGGGATATAAGCAAACTTGACCTTAATGGTATCATAGTCCAGAAGCACTAAGATATATTTAAACTCTTCTAATTAAATTTCACCCTATCATGAGATCAGTAGGGTTGAGGAAAAGAAAACTGAATCCAGCAGTGTCAGGGATCCTGAATTCAAATATGAGCTCTGCCACTTACTAGATGCATGAATTTGGGGAAATCACTTGTCTAGGCCTCAGGTTTCCTCACATGTGAAATAAAGGGATTGGACTCAATGATCTCTAACTTCAGCTCAAATGATTTGATTAGATCTATACTAGAAGATAATTCCAATGTTAAAAATGGTTTTTCCTTCTTAATGGAAATTTCAGAGGAAAAGAATGCATGGTCTATTATTTTAAATTTGTATCACCTAGATAACTTTCTCCTACAATATGTTAAGAGATAGGCAACTGACATCTAACAGACTCCTTGGGAGAATGGTAATGTTAACCCCCTAAATCTTTCTTTTTGATTTGTAACAAAAGGGCTGAGGTTTTCTGTCTTTGTATTGTTCGGGCTCAGTCAGTTACACACAGAGAGAAAGTCAGTATGATACACTTTTGCATTGAATCTGAATTAGTAACATTTTTGCCATTACTTTCTTAAGGCTAGACCAGGGCTTCTTAAACTTTTTCCACTCACAGGCAACTCTTTTTTACCTGAGAAATTTTTATATGCCCCCAGGTATAGGTAGATTAAATAGGCAAACATAACTTTTTAGTGTTGCCAAATTTTTCACAACCCCCACGTTCAATTGTGACCCCATATGGGGTCACAAGCCACAGTTTAAGAAGTTAAGGTTTAGACAATCAACAAAACATTAAGTCAAGCCCTGATTTGTATTTGCCACTTCCCAAGGTGTAAATAAATGTTCACATTGAAAATTTCAATCAGCTCCAGTATGAACTTCCTCTGATTAACCATAGGTATGAAGGGATCTATCCATGAGCTGTGGGCCTTCAGATTCTCCAAGCACAGGATCCTTCTTAGAATTCATCGTGGATATTGCCTTTGACCCCAGAGTCTTCTGATCAAATATTACAGGTTCTGGAACTGCAAGGGATCTCCAACCCAACAATGTCACTTGACAAGAAAAGAAAATTGAGGCCCGGAGAGGTAGCCTGATTTTAAAGTGGTTTCTCTCAATCCAAACCCAGTTTTCTTCTCTCTTTAAGGACTCTGATTTCTCATCTCTATGTGGATGCACTGAGTCTCTTGATCTTCAAAAGCTCACTTGGTTCCATGAATTAATATCAGCAGTATAAACTCTATCCCCTTGTTCTCCTGTTGCTCTTGTAATTGGATGTTGATATCAGAATTATCTTGGGTTTAAGCAAAAATATTAATTTAAAAGGAAATAGAAGAAGATATCAGGTCAGAAGGAGTATTGCATCTGGGTAAGGTCATCAGAAGTTTTTATATTAGAGTTGTTATCCAGGGCAGATTGTACGGTACATACAGTTCTAAGCTATTCTGTCTAGCTCCAGTTTCCTGAGCCTACCTTGGCCTCAATTTTTGTTTCTAGGCTTCCAAAATTTCTCCTATACCTATACACTCTCCCCAACCCCAGTCCCACCTCTGGCACTGGGTCACTTAATTCAATCATCATCCTCTTGTAGTCCCAAGCACATTCTTAGACAACCGGGAATCCTTCTAATGGCTCACAGACTTTTCTGATTCACTCATAATCTCACCTGGCACTGAATTCACACCTAAAGTTTACAAAAGATTCTTAATCCTGTAGCTGGCCCATGACACCATCAGTGGCATTGGAAGCAACTATTTACTGGTGGCTTTCCCTTCTTTCCATTCACCCACTCTCCCCCTTCCTTTTTTCCCCCTTCTCTCTTATTTTTTCTTATTTTCTCATCCCTAAAAGAATGTGCTACAAGTTCCTTGAGTGTAGGCACAGTTTCACTTTAGCCTGTGTGTCTCTAGTGACAAGGATAATGCCTGCCACATAACAGATGCTTAATAAATGCTTATTAATTGATTTCTCCCTCTTGGCCATTTTCTTCTTTTATGCAATGAATGGAAACTGGAGCTTGACTTTTCCTTTACCACATTCATATTTTTGTTTACTATTCTTTCTCCCTTTTACCTTCTGTATTCCTCCCCCTCTCCCTTTCTCCCTTTTCTCTTCCTCAGTCCATGTTTCTCTCTTATCGTCTCGGCCGTGTTTTCCAGTTCGCCGCGTCCGGTACTTGTTGTTCCATCCTTCTGTGACCTCATCGTAGTTCTTCTGCCTTAGCCTTTCTTTTTTTTTGGGTTTTTGTGGTGTTTTTGTTTGGTGTTTTTGCTGGGCAATGAGGGTTGTAAGTGAGTCCCAGTCGACACAGCGAGTAAGTGTCAGTGGCTGGGAGGCTGGATTGTGGAAGTTTCGTCGCTCCTGACTCAGGGTTGGTGGTGCGATCCACTGTGCCACCGATGCTGCCCCCCGTGCCTTAGGGTCTGTAAATCTGAGCGGGATACCCATCGGACATTGCCTAAGACTCCTTTTGGTATTCTGAATTAAAGGAACTTTGGTGTGTAGGCCAAAATGGTCCTCATCTATCGCTATGGTGAAACCACTTCTGCATCTCTTAATTACAGTGACTGGCAGAAACAGAGTAGGAAGGGGAACTTGCTATTCTAAGAGGGAGAAGAATTGCATTTAAGTACTAGACTCACAGCATGCCAAAGGCAGCATGTTATAGTGAAGAAAAGGTGAAATTTCCATTGGAGGACTTAGTTCCAGTGCTAGTGCTGTTCCTTCTCACTCCCTATTTATTTCTCTGCGTCTCAGTTTCCTTACATATAGAATGAGAAAGATTAGTTGACCTCAAAAGTTTCTTCAAGATGAAAAGTGAAATTATTTTGACTTTGGCAGAAACTATAATTTTAGCTTTGATCTCTGGTGAATATTACTTAACCAAGTTTTGAAGGTTAGATTTGGAGCTTAGGAATGAGAAGGTTGAAAGAGGGGAAAGGGAGGGGAGGGAAGAATGGAACATTTTGTTCTGGGAGGAGTACTTGTGTATGTGTGGAGGGGGAAGGGTGTTATAAGGGGGATTTTTCAGACCCACCCTGCCCCGAGGAATAAAGATTTCAGCATAGAGTAGTCCTTTTAGAAGCTGAAAAGATGAGAGTATTTATCACCTTTAGTTCAGTACAAGGTACAAGTATCAGGAAAGACTATGTGCCTAAAGACTGGAGAAATGTGCATTATAAACCTTTTTATTGTCATATTTGTGGCTTTTGTGGTATCACCTTAATGTAGTCTTTTAAGATTGTACTTACTTAAAGCAATTGTGTGCAATTGAAAATATAAAAGTCCCTACCCTAAGCATATCTTTTTTCTCTCTGTTCTACTAGCTTTCTAAATATATTATTTCCTTGCCAGGGAATTGGGATTGCACTGTTTTAAATACTTTCATAACTGAAAACATAAGCTAATTATAAAAGTTCATCAAAGAGAGATATAGGACAGTTCATCAGAAACTTGGTGAATTTTCAGGGGGGCAAGACTTTGTTTGAAATGTGAAAATTATCTTCCTATAAATGTTAAGAACATGCCAATTGTCAATTTTGGTGAGAAGACTGAGAACACCCACTGGGACTATATGTTCCTCAACCTGATCATGTCACAAAGCCCCAGGGAAAATAACTAAGGTACATTGTATACCAAAGTCTTTTGGGAAGTATGGCCCAGGAAGGGAAAGGAAATAAAATCTCCTAACACAGGTCTGTTATATAAAAACAAGTGGACTGGTCTTATAGCAAGATCAGGAGATAACCCATGGGCAGCCTGAAAGTTCCACTGTCATCCACAGAGGTCAAAGGATTAAGAGGAAAGCCTTAGATGTTAGTCAGTTAGGTAGCACAGTGGACAAAGGCCAAGACTTGGAATCGAGAATACCTGAGGTCAAATCCCATCACAAACACTTACTAGCTTTGTGACCCTGGTTAAGTCACTTAACTGATATCTGTCTCAGTTTTTTCATTTGTAAAATGGATATAGTAATAGCACCTGCTTCCCAGGGTTATTGTGAGGATAAAATGTAATGATATTTTTAAAGCATTTTAAACCTTAAAGTACTATATAAGTGTTGTTGTTTAGTAGTGTCCAAATCTTCATGATCCCATTTGGGATTTTCTTGGTAGAGATCCTGGAATGGTTTGTCATTTCCTTTTCCAGCTCATTTTACAGATGAGGAAACTGAGGCAAACAGGGTTAAGTGACTTGCCATAGGGTCACACAGCTAGTAAGTGTCTGGAGGGCGAGATTTGAACTCAGGAAGATAAGACTTCTAGACTCCAGGCCTGGCACTCTATCCACTTTACCAACTAGCTGCCTATATAAATGCTAGCTATTATTGGATGGACTACCACTGGTGATTTATGGTAAGACGTGGATAAGAGTAGCACAGAAAGATATGGGTTAGGAAATGAAATGTTGGGGAAATGATGTGATTAAGACCTCCTATCAAGGCCCAGCTTTGTCCTTTGCTTCCTGCATGACTTTCTGCCACTCAATTTCCTTTGTAAAAATGAAAGGTTTGCACTAGGTGATTTTGAAGGTTTTTGCTAAATCTAAAATTCTATAATTAGTTTTATGAGAAACATAATATTTTAAAATAATTAAAATGAGTTTTAAGAAATTGAGTCAACTATTTCTAACAGTTCTCATATTGAATGTTTTTAACAATTAGATCAAAATTGTATTTTGTGTCTCTTATTTGGAAATACCTCCACAGGCATAAATAATGAAGACTGACCTTATTGAAATCATAGTAGCCTTGCTAATGTAGTACCCTAGCTAATATATTGATGTAGGAGGCAAAAACTCCACATCAATATTAGCAATAATAACTAATATTCACATAGTTTTTTAAAGTTTGTAATGTATTTTACATATATTATCTCAATAGAGTTGATACATACACCCTTGTGGAAAAATTAAATTGGAAAAAATAAAATAAAATACTATTTAAAAAAGAAAGAAAGAATAAATGGGAAAATATACTATTTAAAAAAGAAAGAAACAAAAATAACTGTGTACTTTAATAACAATTCCAAACAACAGAAAAACAAAACAAAAAAACTTTTAAATGAATAGGCTCCCACTTTCAGGCCACAACCAGCAGTTTGAACCTCTTTCTACCATCTCACTGTTTTGAGGGGAAATAGGAAATGAAAGTTGGATAGGTAAGCAGAGAAGGGCTTCCTGTTCCAGGTAAGGAAGTGGGAAGAGGTGCTGTGGACTGTATCTATAGTCTCATCAACTGCCAAGTTGTTGGTCTGACCAATCATTTCTCCTTTCATCTCTTCCTTGTCTCCATGCATACTCTATCAAGAGACCTCAGCTCAGTTTTCTGCAGCAGAGCCCAGTCTTTATCTTTTCCATGCTTCTCTACATTTTGGCTACATGGCTTCATGTAGAAGAAAGTTTCTTCACAAAGTCAAAAGACCGCCAGACACTTGGAGGACTTTGGGTAAAAATGCATGCAGGGGCACTCTAAGTCAGGGTTTCTTAACTCTTTTCTGGTATGCATCCTATTTTCAGTCTAGTGAAGACTTTGGACTCCTGTACAGAATATTGTTTTTAAATGATTGAAGGAAATGCTAAATTCAGTTAGAGATTAGTTAAAATAAAGATGTATTTTTTTCCCAACCAAGTTCACAGACCCCTAAAAATCTATCCATGGTGACACCCTGGAGCCCTATGGAACCCAGGTTAAAAACACATGATAGATTGCCCCCCCCTTTTTTTTAAAGAGTAGGATTAGCAATGTTTTAAATGTTTAACCTTACCATTTGATAATATTTTAAAAGTATGGCAGTAATTTCCTTTCCTTCCCATCCAATCAGTTTGGGAGAGAAAAGAGGCAGATTGCTTTAATTATAGGAGACAGCATGAATTAAGTTATGACTTTAGCAGAAGCAGACAAAGGAGACCGAAAGACTAGAAGGAAGGGAATACACAGTTGAGACTAAAGAGTTGGGCATAATAATGTACATGAGGAAGAAATCTTATATTTACACAAGAAGATACTCAATGAATGTTTATTGCAATAGCCAGGTAACAAGGAGGGTAGAGTGTTAGACTTTAAATCAGGAAGACTCGAGTTCAAATCCTGCCTCAGATACTAGTTTATGACCTAGGAAAGCTATTTATCTGTGTCAGTCTTCTCATTTGTTAAATGAAGAGTTTAGATTCAATGACCTCCCTTCTAGCTACACAGCTTTACTGTGATGAATTAATCCAGTGGATTAAATGATAAAAAGACCTTGGATAAATTGTAAGGAATTTGGAGATGAGCCTGAGGTTTTGGGGGGAAGACTAGAAACTTACTGATTCCTCACAAGGTATATGAGAAAGAGGTCGATAACACTTCATAGTCCTTTGGAGTTTGATGTCCCGCACAGACTAGTTATGGCAACAAGTGTGTATGAAGACAAGCTTTTGCATCAAAGGAAGTTAGACAGTGCTTTCTCCATTTTAAATTTATGCCTGATGCCTAGCAAAGATCAACAGATTCCATATAGAGTTGTTTGTCTTTAATTAAATTCTTTTGTAACACGCTTCAGAAAGGGGCATTCCTATTGAAGATATAGATGAGTTCTGTGGAAAGGGCAAGAGGGAGGGTGTCTCCACATTCATAAGCTATATTCCGAATAGGTTTCCCTGACAATACTCTTCTGTGCTGGTGGAGACAAATGACTTTATTCTCAACTCCATTCCCAGGTGTTTGTTTAGATTCCAAGGGCCTTCCACAGACAAATGTCTTTTCAAGGAAATATAAACAGAGGGACTTAGAAGATCATTCCCCTTCTGTCACTGGTCCATCCTGGTGCCTCGTGCTCTCTCTCTCAGAGGTCTCTGGGTTGTTGATTAAATCAGGTTATGAAAACAATTCTGAAGATAAAGTAAGCTGAAGGTCTGGAAGTTTCAGAGGGTGACTTTTTCCTATAAACCTTGAAGTTGTAGGGCCAATGCGTAAGTGAAGTTGTTAGCTCACAAGATACTTTTCTCTGCCTTCCCACTCTTAACCCTTCTAAACAATGCAATACTGTGAGCTCCCTATCATCCCCTCATAAGCCTCAAATCCATTCAGGCTTTGCCCCACCATGAAATTTTCTGAGATAAAAATGATTGATAGGAACAACTTGCTAGAAATTGGGACTGAGGGGTACTTTATGGAGCTCTAATAATAGAATTCTAGGTAGGGCAATGTCCTAGAGAGGAAAGAATGTTCTCATGAATGTTCTATCTGATGATCCTATTCAATTTTGTCAGTCAGTACCTGCCCTCTCATCCTAGATGCAGAAGTCCTCCTTCCAGGCAGTGATACGCCACAGTGCGGAACCGTAGAAGTATTCTTTTTGCTTGGCTGTCTTTGGCATGCATATAGTTTTGATTCTGCCTTTCTCTTAGCATCTCCTCATATATGTCTTTATCTACAGTCTTCACATTTGGCATTTTGTGGCATAGAAATATTTTATTATGTCGATGATCTATGTCAAGGGTTTATGTCATTGGTGTAGGAGCTCTTTCCCATGTTTCATTTAGAGTGGTGTCTGAGGTCTTAAAGAGAGATGCTCAAGGCCCCAGACCAATAGGACATGTCATAGGTGGGATCTGAACCAAACTCTTCTTGATTCCTAATCTAGCATCTCATCTACCACAAAATTCAGTCATTCCCCAATAGTTGAATATATGGGTTGTTAAGGAGCTTTTTTTTTCTATTAAAAAGAAACTGCTCTGAATATTTTTATGTAGATAGGTCTTTTTCCCCCTCCCTTTTAATAACATCTTTAGGATAAGATACTCATCCTTTTATATTCTAGAGAAAATATAGGGTTAAGTACCTCAAGGGTGAGAACCATGACATGTCCAGTCGACATTTCTCTTGTGTCCACCATCTCCAGCTGATATTTCTCAGTTGTTGAGATTTAAGTTAAAGAAGAGATTGCTATACTCACTGCCAGAGAAAGGACTGCAAAGACACATGTAGCATCTGTTATTCAGTCACCTCCAGGTCTCAGGATCCCCAAACTCAACCATGCTGTTGTTATCAGAACATTAATCAATTGGGAGGTTGCCAGGCACAGCTTAGGACTGAATGACCAATCAATCCTAATCAAATCCCACATCCGCCATCCAAGCAAAGGACAGTGAGTGTGAGATTTGTATACAGTTTCATAGTGTAAGTCAGCAAGAATTAAGAGTTTTATGTCCATTGGCCTTTAGCATTAAGAAATAGCTAAAAAGAAGTTTAAGTGTTACAGTGTGACCAATTTTGGGTAAGCATTTAAGGCTTATTCAATCATAAGGGAATCATCTGAAACCAAAGTGTACTAACCTCCTTGCAAAGGACTCTGGCATGTGGACATATCTCCATCCATCTGTCTAGCTTCCTGGGCTGGCAGAAGATGGAAACCTCAAAGGTAAAAATGGAAGGGGGCCTGAAGGAACACAGTGAGGACTGGAGTAGTTTCCCTGCCACTATTGGAATTAAATTTGTTATGGTCAGGCAGTGAGCACCATATTGTTTGATGCATTTTAGCAGCACCTTGTTTCAGTACTGGGATTTATAGGAATAGACAAGGTCCATTGGGTAGCCAGTCAACAAGCATTTATTAAATGCTTACTATGTATCAGGCACTATGCTAAGTGCTAAGGATGCAAATAAAGACAAAACATGGCCCTTGCCCTCAAGGAATTCACATTCTAATGGGAGAAACAACATCAAACAACTGTGTATGTAGATTACATGTATACATATATAATATGTGTGTGTGTCTGGACCAGATGTGGGACACAATTTTGAGCTACAAGGTGGAATAGGGATTATCAAGGCACACAATTCTTGGAATTTGCAGTTTTGATACACATGAGTAGGTCTAAGATAAATAAGAAAATGGAATTAGTCTTTCTAAAATAAGTCACATAGTACCTTGTGTCCCAAGCTTTCTGAGTTCTCTGGACTAAGGTAATATACTCTTCTTTGCTTTCTTTCTCCTTTGAATCTAGCTTATGCTTTATATATATCAGGCACTTAATAAATCTCTTTCAAATGAAAAAAATTGAATCAAAGTTATTGATGTGTTTATATAGATTATAATCTAGATGTGTCCCACTTTAGGTAAAGCTAGCATAGAAAAAAACAAGCTTTCAGAATATTTGAATTAAAAGGGGTTCATTCAGTTAACCAAAAGACTTTTTATTTTATATAATAGACTATCAAAGAATTTCTCTAAATAGACCCACTCGCACACACATCTCCAAGCTAATTGGCTGGTAGCCTTGATTGACAGTACCCAAGAGCAAAAGTCGCTTCCTGACGCCAAGGAAAGCTGCCTGGCTTGCCCTTAGATGCCTTCTCCTCATGGCAGAGCTTTCCTACAGTAACTCTCCAGCTGGTGGTGTCATTCCAATCGTTACACCACCACACTCACACAGAATAACTTTGAACAGGTGAAATTAGTTTGCATATACATATATGTATATTTATGTATGTGTGCATGTATTCAGTCATTTATTTACTTTTCATTATGGAGACTCTTCTAGGATAGAAGTCCAATACCCAGTCATGAGCTTGATCCCACTGCTGATCTACATGGAAATTTTGACCTGCTTCAGACCTGGGCAGATTGTCTCTCCTTGGACAGCCTGGTGGCCCCCAGCTTTTAGGGGCTCAGATTCCCTCTTGGCTTTAGCCCTTATGCTGTTCCAAACTCTGGAGAGTTACTGTAGGAAAGCTCTGCCACCCCAGTAGCAGGGATGAAAGGGATGTACCTTTCTAGTATGTACCAACTAGGGTGACCTTGAAGGGGAAGAAGTCTGTAAAGGGTAGCATACAGCCTGAGGTTTTCATATTTAGAAGAGAGGAAGGGTAATCTCTTTGCCTGAATCTTAGCAACTCAGAGACATTTAGATGAAGACAGTACACAAAGTGCATTCGTTTTCCCCACCAGCAGTTATGAATGAGTTGTCTGAAAGTCAAGGATATAATGGAGAGAGTCCTATAGTTTTAACACATTCAGTCCCACATTAAGTGATGTGAGGACATTCATTGGAGAACTTGAATATTCTTCAGAATAGTTGACCTTCACATGTTTGGTGTATATTAATGACTATTTATGGCCTTTGCTTTCAGCCCATAGGCCTGAGAATTGAACACTGAGACTAAAGGTTGGGAGGAGAGAAGGAAAGGAAAGTGGGGACAGAGTGGGATGAGGCAGAAATTCACACTGCTTCAACCTTCCACCTATTCAATCAACTTTGGTTTCCAGAAGACTCAGTAAACAGTATCTTCTCATATGAGTACCAGAAAATTCACCTTAAAGGGTTTTTAAAAAATTCATCTTAAAGAATTTTTTTAAGTAAACAATAAAAACAAATAATAGATTACATTTGTTTAATTCTCTATAGTCAAAAAACATCTCACATTAATTAAATTCCAATGATCCTCATGGCAACCTTGTGAGGTAGGCAGTATTAGTAATTTTATTCCCATTTTGCAGATCAGGAAACTAAGTCTCAGAGAGTTTGAGTTTCCCAAGATCATGCAGCTAAAAGGCAGTTGAGCTAGGGCTCAAACTCAGGTATTACCATGCTGCCTCCCATTAATAATACCACTACTTATCTACAGCTACCATTATCACCATAGGTCACCTGTACTGTCATTGGTCAGTTAGATACCCCCATTGACTCCATAGGAAATGAAAAATCATTTAATCTTCATGCAACTAGGATGTAGAACCTTTTAGACTGTCCCTGAGGTAATTTCTAATGCCAGGTTTCCAATTGAGTTTAAATGATAGCTTCTGTTCATATATTGACTTCTGAGGTTGTTTCTTTGCACAGGAAATGAATGGAACTCCTGCAGACATCGGGGTCAATACATTCGTTCTGACCTTCTCCATAAACAATGAGCTACTTCTCCAAAATTTGGTCTTTTGATTGATTGTAGGACTGACAAAATAAAGAAGCACGCCAACTCGTGGGCTCATTTGCCCACTGGTGTACTGGGGAGGTCCAAATTACATATGTTATAGATTTTCAGAACTTCATTACCTTGGGCAAAATCATTTGGCTTTTATGGGCTTCAGTTTTCTCAGCTATAAAATAAGGAAGTGAGATGAGCTAATCTATAAACTGCCTTCCAACTGGAGACATCCTGTGATGATCTCCTCTAAACATCAAAAAAGAAAAAAGAAAATACACCTAACCACTATTACTGATCTTTGCATTTTGCTTTTACTATCTAGCCTTTGGATGATATAACCTGAGAGAGGGAGGAAGTAGAGTCTGAGGGTTTATCTGATGTTTTAAAATACCAGAAAACTGAGTGTGGTCTCAGTTGCTCCTGAGGGCTTTCCTATCTAAGAAGATGAAGTGCTGCCATCTACTGGCTAAGGAGAGTACTGTTTTATTGGATTGATTAATACTGAGGACCTGAGCTTCCTGGAAATGGTGCTATAGACCCTTCCCATTATTTACAGCTAAAGAAATAGGTCAGTGAAACTTGGGACATGGTGGTTTACTTTCATTCATTTCTAAAGCCTTGAGTTCAGTTCAGGATCAGGAAGGTTTCTGCACAGTCAGTTAATAAATATTCATTAAGTGCCTACTATGGGCCAGGCACTGTGCTTAGTGCCAGAAATACAAATATGAAAAAGAGAATTCCTATCCTTATGGATCTTACAATGGAATGGCAGGACAACACACAAAAAGAAGATGAAAAGGAATTGAGGGATGGAGGAGAGGTGCCTATCAAAGGGGCATAATGAAGTCCAAAAAAGTTCAACCTGGGGTGGGGATGGGGGTGGGGGGATGAAGAGATGGCCAGCATGGGCCCTCTTTCCAAATGGAGGTTGGGGGGATGCTTTCCACTGTTCCAATTAGAGGAAGAGGGTCCAGTGGCAGAGAGTATTATCACATAATTTTAGAGGTAGAAGGAACCTTGGTAGTCAACTTATTCAAACCATACCTAAAAGGAATCCATCCCTCTTATATCCTACAAATGATCATCAGCCTCTTCTTGAAGACCTCCTAATAGTGGGAATCTACCACCTCCCAAGTAGACCATTTCAATTTGGAAATCTCTAGTCATTAGGAAGTTCCCCCCCTTCCCAACTCCCCCAAACTCAAGATTAATTTACCTTTTTTCAACTTCTACCCACTTCCTCCTAGTTGGTCATATGGTCCTCATCCACATAACAGCCCTTCAGATACCTGAACAAAGATATCACTTCTCCATTGAGTCTTCTCTTCTCCAGCTTAGTTATCCCTACTTCCTTCAACATGTCACCCAGAACTCATGCCAGGCTGGTCAGGTGGCTGGAAGATTTGCCACCACTAGGGGCTCCCTTTCCCCTTTCCTCTCTATTCCTTCCCCTGAGCCTCCTAGAACTCATCCAAGCTCCAGTCAAGTCCATTGCTCTGGCATGAGATGGGAGTCATCAATTCCATTCCTTCCAACAAGATGGAGGATCACCAGTGTTTGCCATCTTCCTTGCTAATGCATTCTAAACCCCCCAGACTTTATCATAAACCCTTTCTCTTCTCCTTCCAGGACCCCTAGGGCTATCATCTAACCTACCTGGTGAAACTTAGAGACCCTTGGACCTTTTTATCTGCCCTATAGCTGAACTTTCTTTTATATGTTGTGTCCTCTTATTAATTTAATCTTGTATTCAGCCCAATGCCCTAGACTGTCAAGATCTTTCTAGATTTTGACTGTCATTCAGCATATTGGCTCCTAGCTTTGTGTCATCTATCAATTTGATAAGTGTGCCATCTATGCCTTTACCTGTTATTGACTAAAAAATGTGTTCACTAACTAAATTTCTGAATGCTAAAGTTTGACCTCAAACACAGCTCTGACCCAAATGCAGAAAACTCAATGTATATAAAATTACAGAGGATCTTTCCACTGATGAAATGGATATACTCATCTTAACATGGGATAAATAAGGATAAAGAGGTTTAATACATTCTTAGGTTTACCAGCAAATCAATAGAGAGAACAACAGTAATTAATTAGGAAATCTTGGTCCATAGGACCTAATTTTCCCTTTGGGAAAATGTGGGTCTCACTGTGAGCCCCATGGCAAATACCTGAATGCTCAATGGTGTAATCCAACCATGGTACAAACCAGTATCTTCCCAACTTTACCACAAATGGCTCCCATTTCAATCACTAGAAGTGTTAAAATATTGTTCAAATATTTTTCCAGACAGTCAAGAGTTACCTCTTTAAAAAAAAAAAAAGAAAGGTAGAAAGGGATAGCAGAAAACAACCTGGACCTTGCCTGATTTCAAATCCTGTCTCTTCTACTTATTAGTGGTATGACAAAGAGACAATACAGTGGAGTAGAAAGAACTGAAGTCACTAGACTGGAAGTCAGATGACCTGGGGTCAAATTTTCTCTGCTACTCTTACCTATGGGACCTTGAACAATCTATCTAATTTCAATGGATTTCAGTTTCCTCATTAATAGAAGGGGGGTTAGACTAAATTGGGGTTGATTAACCTGAAATTATTGAACTTTTTCCCTTAATATTTTGATAACTATTAAAATATAAGAGAGGAAGGGAATAAACATTTATATAATGCCTACTGTGTGCTAGACACTGTGCTAAGAACTTTATTATCATATTTGATCCTCATAGCATTTTACAGTTGAAGAAACTGAGCTAAACAGAAGTTAAGTGACTTGCCCAAGGTTACTCAGCTAGTAAGTATATGAGGATGGATTTGAACTCAGGGCTGCCTGACTCCAGGCCCAATGCTCTATCCCCTGTGCTGACTAGTTGTCTCTATCAATATAATGGTTTTCCTTTGTAATACTATGCATTTTATTTTGTGCATTTAAAAAGCAGACTCCCAAAGGGATGATGCAAAAAAAAGTTTAAGAACTCCTAGACTAAGTGCTCTCTAAATCTGTGTTTCTATCAAGTTACTTAATCCCTGAGAGTCTTAATTTCCTCTTCTGTAAAATGGGCTACCTATCTCACAAGGTTTTGCAGGCTTTTTTGTAAGAAAACTGTTTTTCAAATTTTAAAAATCTATTATCAAGGTGAGTTATTAATTCCTGAGGAGGTTTTCATATGAAGAAAGAAGACATCAAGATTTGAAATATTTAGGAAGAGTTTGGCCCAGGGAACTACAAGCATAGGAGATGAGTAATTGTTTTTGTCTGCACTGTGAGCCATTCTCCCTCCCTCTCCCAACTTTTGTGCCTCCAGCCAAGTGTGGCCCCTCTCATGTTCAGTCCGTGCTCCTTTGACAAAGCAGGGGGGCATTCCAATCACAATTCAGAGAAATTGCTAACAAAATTGTCCTGACCTGAATCCGCAATTTAATGCCCCAGCCTCGGTGGTTTTGGGGGTTTTTTTGGGTTTTTTTTTGACAACTATATGCTCTGCTGAACACTGTATTCTTCCGACTTTGATGTTCTGGCTCTAATTCAAAATGAAGCAGCCAAGCTTCTTGAAACATTCTTACTACACAAAGAGGGCTTCCTCTGGAGAAGGCTTAGTGAGCAGAGACGTGTGTGGGGCGGTGGCGGCGGGGGGGGGGGGGGGGGGGGGGGGGGGGGGATGAAATGTGAACTAACTTTTGCATGTTTCATAAATCAAAATCAGGCTAAATGCTGTTTTCAGAAAATCATAGTAGTCTTCCCCCTTTCTCATACATATACATACACATCCATATGCATTTACACATGCATATACATATATGATACACATACACATATATATGCACATATACGTATATACATGTAAATGTGTGTGTGTGTGTGTTCCTAAGAACAAAGTAATACATAAAAGTTAACAAAGCTAGTTATGACATTAGCTAGTTTAGTTTAGAATGCCAAAAGGTGAGTTATAGTAGAATGAATGTTATACCTCATGCACAGGAGTGTGCTCCAACTGGCTAGTGAGAGTCGATTGTTAAATTCTGTGCCTTAGATATCAACAAAGGCTTCAAATTAGGGCTTGGAATGGTTTAATTTATCATCTAGATGTAAGAAAGTGTTCATGCAGATTAAATTTAAAAATTTGTTGTCCCACATTTTTCCCCTAGAGAGATGATTGTTAAACATTTACTAGCACTCTTCTGTAGAAAGAGAATTACATTTGATGTCAGGCTGTCTAGGCTTAGCACAGTGCTTGGCACATAGGAAATGCCTCATGAATAGTTTCTGATTGAGTGATTGATTGATTGTTTGACCCTGGGCAAGTCACTTGTTTTTCTGAGCCTCAGTTTCTTAATCTATAAAATAGGGCTCACAACACGTACACTGCCTACTTTACTTTTGCACTGCAAGGAAAGCGTTTTGTATGCCTAAAAACTAATGGAAACGTGAGCTATAATTATAATTTGATTTACCAATGAGAAAATCCAGCTAAACCTTTAAAGAAGGTGGGTCATGTCTAAGAGATTCAAATATGATTGCATTAATGATTTAAGTATGTTCCATTGAATGACAACCAAGCTTTTTCTCTGGATTAAAATCTTCTAGAGATTAGACAACTGATCTTCAATTGGACCAATTTAATAGGTCAAGATTCTGTGATTTCATCTGTTTGGAGTCTTCCTCCAAGGATGCAGATCTCATCCTACTATTATATACTATTATTTAGCAGATGCCTTACAGTTACCTGAGCTTCAGAGAAATTAAATGCCTTTCTAATGATCACCAAACTAAAATGTGTAACAGGTAAGATCTGAGCCCACATTTTTCTAACTCTAAACCCAGGACTCTAACAATAATAATAAAAACAAAAGACAGACATTAATGCAGTATTTTTAGGGTTAGAAATTTTTTTGCATACATTTTCTCATTTGGTCATTGCAATTACCTGGTGAGGTAAATTCTATGGGCATCGCTGTCCCCATTTTATGAGGAATCACTTGAGGAAACGGACTCAGAGAGGTTAAGGTAAGGTAATAAAGAGAGTAAGTGTCCAAAGTGGCATTCAGGGCTTTTCTCAATGCATGTGGGTGGGGATGGAGGGAGGAAGAGAATTTGTAACTCAAAATTTTTAATATTTTTTTAATAGCATTCAAATTGGGGCAGCCAGGTGATATAGTGGATAGAGCACCATGCTTGGAGTTAATGGAAGATTCATATTTGAACTAATTTCAAATCTGACCTCAGACACTTAATAGCTGTGTGACCCTGGGCAAGTCACTTACCCTTGTTCTCCTCAATTTCCTCATCTGTAAAATGGTCTGGAAAAGGAAATGGCAAACCACTCCAGTATCTCTGCCAAGAAAACCCCAAATGGGGCTATGAAAAATAGGACAAGACTGAAAAATAACTGAACAACAACAAAGCTTTCAAATCCCATTCTTCCCCATGCAAGTCCAATTTCTTTTAACTACATCATATTCCCATTCTATCTGCTATACCATCCTATATAGCTCTAGAGAAAATTGGATAACTGGTCTTATTCCATTGGAGGTTCAGTTGATTCAACCTAAACTCTTCCTTATGTTTTCTTCCCTCTTTTCTGAAATAATCCAACATTCATAGTTCGATTTCATAGGCCAATGGATTATTTAGTAACTTTCAAATGGCTGTCAATAGAAGTGTCAAATAGTCTCTGCATTTTGAAAAGTTTTTTTAAATGTCATCACCCTTAAAATATTAAGTAACTTACATACAAGCTGAAATTATATTCAAGTATCTTGCTCTGGTCCATTTTGCAATCGAAGTTCAAGACAAGATTTATCTGCAAAGTGTTCCATTAGTCAATGTCACAGAGAAGGCATAGAGTGCACTTGGAAGGTTTGTTTCAGGGTTATACAAGTTAGCAACCTATAGTGTCCTTTTAAAAGGATGTGGGACTCATGATGTTGAGTAGCCTAAAACAATAAACTGTACAATTGTAGTAACAGCAATCCCTATCTGATCTGCCCCACCCCCATTAAAAACTCTAAAAAAGGGATGGATGTGATTAAAAAATAGTTTCTTTACTTATAAGTCTTCTCCAGGGAGCTGTGTCTGAGATGTAGATAGAACATTAAATTCTGGCATTAACTTCCCAGGGCAGAAAAGAATTATAGGGAGAAGTACTTGAAATTCCAGGTTTAATTGTTCTTATTAGGAGAATGATGGATATTGAGCCAGATTCTTCCCCATCATAAGTCACTCCTTGGAGTTAACTTTGGGAGTTTTTCTAGAAAGCTCATCTAGAGCCATTGCTCTTTTCCCCTTTTTTTCTTTTCTTTTTTTGGGGGTGGAGCTTTTGGGTAGCACAAAAGATAGAGGATTTTATGTTAAGCAGATACATTAATTTGATTCACCTATGCCTAGAGGCAGCATTCTAGACAAAATAGTTTGGGTCCAATTATAGTTCCACTTCATACTTTCTTTTCTGCACTGTCCAAATCATTCCTTGGTAGTATGTTCAGTATTTAGTGAGACTCATATGTTCTCTTTTTCTATCCTTGAGGCTACAATTTCAGGAACTGGAGAACTGAACTAAATGGCAGCTGAAAGAATCCTATTCGGAATTTGGATGGAGGTATTTTCTTTCTCCAGCCTCTTATCTGGTGAAATTATCAAATTGTGTTGAGTTGAAAATAGTTTGTGGCTCAACAAACAAAAAATTTTAAAATAATGATAAAATCTTTATTTTGACAGTATAGAATTATATAATCATAACACAATATGGAACATAACATAGCATAATATGTAGCAACATATAATGCAACATAACGCAACATACATTTGGGTTCATTTGGTGACTTGCAAAAGGCCAACAAAAGTGAATAATTGGTCAATGAAAGTTGGAAATAATTTTTGTTTTAAGTCTCAAAGTTAATAAACTTCGTAAAGGCCTCTATTTAAAAAATACATACCGTATTTGTGCATATGCATCTCATTGTGGTGTAGTGGGCAGAGAGCAGACTTGGAGTTATGACGATCTAGGTTCAAATCCTGCTTCTGATACAAATTAAGACTGTGTGACCATAGACAAATCATTTATCAGTGTCCTCAGGCATCTCTCTAAGTCTATAAGTTACAGATCAATTGTTAATCTAGATTGATGAAGGGACTTCCCACATTTGAAGTTTCCTACTGAGATTCAAAATCACGGGACACAACCAAAAATTTAAAAATAAATATAAGAAGCATCATATGTAATTGGTCACTTTGGATTTGGCAAGCTTGAAATTTGTGAAGTTGATTTCTCCTTTGGCCTCTTCATTCCTCCTCTGCCGTTCTACAAGGCGACTCTACCAAAAAAGAAATCTAGAAAATAAACCAACTCAAAAGATTGTTGTATTGCTGGTCATTTCCTTTGATTGTTTTTCATCATTTGAAAGTGCCTGATTGTCATACTTGGGTGGTTCCTGAAGCAGTGCGTGACAAAACAATAGAGCAAGTTTAAGACAGAACAAAATGGAGATTTTTATAGGACTCTACATCAAGCCTGGAGTCAGTACATCAAAACTCAATTGGTGATGAATCAGGGAGGGGAAAAAAGGAAAGGCTTCAAGTTACAGACACAAGAGACTGGTCAGCCTTAGAGATTTATTTTCAGATCTTTTTTTTTTTTAATTTGTCTTTGCTGAATAATAAAACTTGGGTGGGCAAAATTCTCCCCATTCCAGAGACACTGTATAGACTCTTGTAATTTTTTTTATGGGACTTGATACTCTGTACTCTTTTAGGGGGCCATTTATGCCCAGTGTCTTTCCTCCCACTCAGATTGTGTGCATCAGTCCCTAAATCTTCCTCCCCCACCTTTGAAAATTTATGGCTGCTTTCAGACAGGCTTGGCTTAAAGCCATTGACCTTTGTGGCCCGAGTTATTGACCAGAACACAGCTTCTTCTGCCCACATAATATATGTCTCTTTATCTCCCAAAAGAAAAGGAGATGACCAGGAACACAATAAAAACTGGAGCAACTTTCCCATTTTTGCTTTTAGGGTTGTTTTGTTTTTTTTGGTTTTTTGTCAGCCGCATTTGGCATCACAGAATAGAGCCTCAGCAAACAGCATGCTCATTACTCTGTTCTCTCAGCTAAACAAAGTAGCAGCATTCATTTGTTGATGTAGGTTGTTTTCCAGGAGATAGACTAAAACAAAAATCACCTTTCATAACAT
Source organism: Dromiciops gliroides (assembly GCF_019393635.1). Taxonomy (NCBI): domain Eukaryota; kingdom Metazoa; phylum Chordata; class Mammalia; order Microbiotheria; family Microbiotheriidae; genus Dromiciops; species Dromiciops gliroides. The sequence goes on from NC_057861.1 coordinate 482,391,285, forward strand.
ATATCTTGTGTAGTCCTTACATCATTACTACCACACAATAAAAGTAACTGAATCAGTGATGTTGTTTGTCCTTCATTCTCGAAGAGGACCATGACATCAGGGTGATGTCATGACTTGCAGTGAATTGGATTTGAGGGAGGAATGTGCAAAGTTACCAACCTCACTCTCTCCTCCAGAAGCCATCTAGGTCCAGGGGCAAGATATAGATAGATAGATAGATAGATAGATAGATAGATAGATAGATAGATAGATAGATAGATAGATAGATAGATGTCAGGAGGACTAGAGATGACCCTGGATGTTTAAGACAACTGGGCTTGAGGACTTGCCCAGGTTCACACAGCTAATAAGTGTCTGAAGTGAGATTTGAACTCAGGACCCCCCAACTTCAAGGCCAGAGCTTTATTCACTGGGTCACCAAGCTGCCCCAACTGAATTGATGATGATACACAGTGAACCAAAGGGGGAGCTTTTGAGAAGTTCAATAGGACACAAGCTCTTTTGTTGTGTCTCCTTTCACATTCTCCAGAACTCATCTTTGCCTGTACTCCATTGGACGAATGGATATTCCAAACTGAGACTTGCTAATCCCTTATCATGGTTATCACACAGGATCATACTGGACTTCACAGAATGAATTCATATATATATATATTGAAGGAGCAAATTATACATGACCTCTCCCCACATATCCTATGGTTAATCCGAAATGGGTCTTCTTGCTGGTCCTTGCACATGACATTCTACCTCTCATCTCTTTACCTTTTACATACCTTCTTTACCTCTGACTCTCAGAATCCCTAATTTCCTTCAAAGATCAGATCAAGCACCAATTTCCTGATGTGGGGCACTTCTAATTCCCCTTACCAAATCACCTTAGGATCATGGATTTAGAGCTGGAAATGACCTTGGAGGTCATCAAATCTAACTTCCTCCTCTTAGAGATGAGGTATGTGAGTTTCAGGGAACTGAAGTGATTTTGCTCAAGGCAGAATAACTAGGTATCATCAGTCTGATTTGAACCTGGGTGTGCCTGATTCTTCAGGCAGTTAAGGTAGCACTGTGGATAGAGTATTGGCCTGGAGTTAGGAAGACTCATCCTCCTGAATGCAAATCCAGTCTCAGACTTCCTAGTTGTGTGACCCTGGGCAAGTCCTGTTTGCCCCTCTTTCCTCATCCGCACAATGAGAAGGAAATGGCAAAGCAGTGCAGTATCATTACCAAGAAAACCCCAAATGGGGTCATGAAGAGTCAAACAAAACTAAAACAACCAAACGACAACATTCCTGACTCATGGTCGGGCACATGTATTTTATATTGTACATGTTGCATCTCCTGATCAAACATAAATAAGTCCCTTTGGTTAAGTATTGCTTCATTTTTGTGTCTGTATTCCTAGCACCTACCATAGTATCTGGTGCATGAAAAGCATGTTGAAAATTCTAGGTGCTTGTTTGTTTGATTGAAGTAAAAGATTCAAAAAGATATTTTTAAAAACCTTGCATTCAATATTCCCTTCATTCATCAAATATTTATTAAATGCCTACTAGATTTACTACATTGAGCCAAATGTGTGTGTGTGTGTGTGTGTGTGTGTGTGTGTGTGTGTGTGTGTGTCGGGGGAGGGATTCAGAGAGAATTGGCAGGGATCCCTGCCCTTAAGGAGCTTATAGACTATGAGAAATGGTAAGAAATGTACAAATGTACCTATGCCCCAATGCTGCTCTCTACCCCCAAGCCTTATCCTTACAGGGAATGGTTTTGATCTTGTGGCTTGGGAAAAAAAAGTTTGCATTCATTTTCAACCCACCCAGAGTTTCCAATGGAAAATCCTAGAATATCCCTCCAATATAACTAGAGTTCGAGTCTCCACAAATTAGTTAAAAGGATTCCCTGCTCCTAAAGGTCACAATGTGTACTGGATATAGGACAGCCTTTATTTCATCCCAAAGAAAATATAGAAGAAAACATGAATGGCTCATGATAATTCATAAATAATAGATATAATTCTTCTCCTCCTCACTAGTGAATCCCACATCCTGCAGGACTCTAGACACACCTCCATGTTCATGGTACTACTTTGTGGTTTGGTTTTCCCATGGAAAAGAAAGGAGGAATCCCAGCCCCTCCAACATTTCAGTGAATCCCATTTTCATCACAGGTTTATAGTTTCTATCCTTTCACAGCCTCATTCCGAGTCAAATTTAGATAAAGGAACACTTTTCTATGGCTTTGGGCAAGTGCTTGGCACAGTTCCTAGCATGTATTAGGTGCTTAATAAATGCTTGTTCCTTTCTCACTTCTATTTAAATATAGTAAATATATTAAAATTGATATATTTAAAATATGTTAAGATAATTTAAGACTTTTATGATTCTGTTTCTGTCACTTACTACTTAACTGTATGGGCTTGGGCAAGCAACCTTTTGGGGAGGACCTCTGTTTCTTCATCCGCAAAATAATGGGGGTAGGACCAAAGGACCTCTAAAATCGCTTTCAGCACAAGTTATGATACTATAATCCAATAACTTCATCAAGACATCCACAAAGACATGAATGACTCAAAAAGGAGGTGGACAGGTCATGTAGTAGGAATTAGAAACAGGTAATAGTCTAAATGCACCATTGAGACCTTTGACGTTTAAAGATCTTCTCTGAAAGATTTCAGGTAAGGATATTTTTGTGAATTAAACAATATCACTAGGAGTTCAAGGAAGAGTCCACACTGATGATTCATCTACAACCATCACAGACCAAAAGAAGGAGAAGGGGGAGGGCTCTGTCAATCACTATAGTTTACATATTTATTGAACGCAGTTTATCTTTTCACTAAAGTACTTACGTACACAAGCAAAGTGTGGTTTAAAGAAAATTGACAAGGAAGACTTCTGTGATAACATGTGGATGGAAGATGGATGAATTATAGACACAAGTGGGTCTCACTTAGGGCATCAGAATGCAGCTGCTCCAGCAAGTGCCCTCATTTCTTTCCTCCAAGACACTTTAATCAATCACACCCTCCTTATCTTGCTAGAAATCTCAACCAAAAGAGCAAGAGTCAAAGAAATGGAAAATTAATAGCAACCTTACTACAATGTCCAGAGAAATCTGAAAGAATTTTTAAGCCAGACCAATGCTGACTATCATTTTCCAGAGATTTTTCTTTTGAATGCTGGCATATAAAAAATACAACTCAGGCATCCGAAACAGCAACATCTGAACACGGAAATGGTAATTTGCCTGAGAACTGCTGACATTTAGATACAAGCTGGCCTTGTACTCTTCTTTAATCATTTCATTCATGTACCTCATTTCTCTAGTTAAATGGTAAGCCCTTTAAGTAAAGAAACTTGTTCCATTCAACTTTGTTTATATCTCCATGGTAGAACAGAAAGAATACCAGACAAAGAATCAAAGGAATTGGGTTCAAATCTTGGCTTGACCACCTATGTGACTTCGGACAGGTTGCTTCTTTTCTCTGGGTCTCTTTCTTCATCTATAAAATAAGGAGGCAGAACCATATGCCCCCTAAGGACTTGTGGGTCTCTAAAGCCTGTGATCCTATGATGCCTGGCACAGTTCTGAGCGTCTATTTGGGGTGATAGGTTGCCTTTCAGAAAGCTACCTTGTTCTCTTAATGTAAAAATCACTCCTCAATAATGTCATGTGCCTATTTTAAATTCTAACATCCAATATAAAAAAAGAATAAAGAATAATAGCCCAAGGGATATTTCTTATTTGATAGATATTATCAATGGTCCTATAGCATTGAGGCTGAGGAAAGGCAAAAATCAAAAGATTATTTGAAAGTAAACATGTAAGAAGGCAGAGAAAAAGGAGAATCTCGGTGGGTATAATAAGGCAATTAACCTCAAAGGCTTCAAAGTTAAGGGGACTTGAATTCAAACCTGCAACTTGAAAGGGAATTGTAGAGAAGATTGGATGTACCTTTTTTTCCTTCCATTTTATCTGTAGTCAGCTCTATAAAACAGATAGGACATTGCAAGCGTAGACAATATTTATTCCAAAGGGGAGGAGATGGGGCTCTGTTTTGGATCTAATCCAAGGAAGTACAATTAATAAAATGCCCAAAGGACCTTTATAAGGTAGTTATTCCTATAAAGCAGTTTTGCAGTGCGGACCCTTAGGAGAAATTCATGGTGAGGTTCCAGTGTCTGGAATGAAGTGCTAGAAAATAAGGAAATGTAGTCATTCAGGCTAGTAGGGAGGTGGGGGTGGGGCGCACTTCTGAATGTGGTACTGTAGATAGAGCACTGGGCCTGGAGACAGGAAGCCTGGAGTTCAAATTGCGCCTTAGACACTTACCAGCTGTGTGACCCTAGGCAAGTCACTTAACATGTTTGCCTCAATTTCCTCAGGGTTGTTGTGAGGATCTCAAATGAGGTAATGTGGCATCTGCCACACAGTAAGTGCCATATAAATGTTAGCTATTATATATTTATGTCTATCTATATACACATATATATTTATGTATGAGCCTATATTGCATATATGTGAATATATTATACATATATGTTAATAATTATTATTAACAATAAAAGCTGGCATTAATATTATACTTTGACATTTGAAGAATATAACTATTATTTAGTTTTATCCTCAAAATAGCCTTGGGAGGTAGGAGATATATATTATCCCCATTTTTTAAATGAGGAAACTGAGGCAGAAAGAGGTTAAGTGTCATTCTCAGGATCACACAACTTAAGTAATTGTCTGAGACTGGATTTTATTCCTGTTTTTCCTGGCTCCAGGTCTGGTGCACCACCCACTGTGCTACCTGGCTGCCTGTGTATTCAGTACATATAGGGATCATAAGATCATAGACTTATAGCTGAGAGGGACCTGAAAGGTCATCTAGCTTAAATCTCTGGCTTTACAGCTATAGAAACTGAGGCTTAGGGAGGGTCAATGATTTGACCAAAATCTCAGGTACAAAATTGTACCAGGCTGAATTTCAAAGGTTAAATTGAAATTTGGAACTGGAAATCCCACACTCTAATGATCAAATTCTCTTTCTTTTTGGAATTTTATTTCTATTCTCTGACCATTCAATGTCCTTCAGGGTATTTTTTATTTGATATGCATTATTTTGAGGGTAATTTTTCCTAAGGAAAGTCTTTCTCTGTTTCCTTCTTCTGTTTATTTCTGATGAGAAGCAGCTCCCCCTTCCTCCCTCCCTCCTCCAGAGTCATTCATTCCGTTTGCTCCAGGTCATGAGATAGGGTTTATAGGTCTACTCTTAATGAAAGCATTTGTGCCCTAACATTTTTTAACCTGCTGACACATTCAGCTCTGACCTTGAAGATAAACACAGCCGACACTGTAACTGACTGAGTCACATGGGCTCCTCACACCTGGTGAATTCACCAGGGATAGACCATCAGATGCAAGAGGGCACAGCTAATACTGTCTGGGAGAGACAGCCTTAAAGACAACACACTAGACTTAGCCTTTCCTGCTATTCAGCTATCAGCCAAGCACTAAATGAACAATAAACCATGTACTTAAGGCAATTATAACAGTTCTAATCAGATAATGAGTTAACCTCTGCACTCTTAGTCTAGACCAGTCTCAGTACCTTAGCCAATATACAACTCTTTATTTTAGCAAGAATGTCTTTTGCTTGGGTGGGGGATTATTTTATTTTCTTCAGTTTTTACAGTATAGGGAGTTTCCTCACTTCACCCTATACCAATGAAAGGACACATCCAGCACCTAACCTTGTCCCTATCCCTATCTGCTTTTTATAGGCAGAGGCTTCCATTTGAATGATGTTTGAATAGGGCTTTTTTGTCCTTCAAATCCCATTGCTTTTTAATGTCTATTTTTTTCTGCTTTTGAGATTCTTTTTTATTAAGAAATTGAATATATGGATTTCTCAAATGAAAGATATAAATACCTATTATCATTTCATATATAGACATTTCTCTGTCTCTGTGAGTCTCTTTGTCTCTGTCTCTATCTCTGTCTCTCTGTGTCTGTGTCTCTCTGTCTCTGTCTGTTTGTCACTCTGTCTTTCTGTATGTGTGTGTGTCTGTCTCTCTCTCTCTCTGAGTTAGCTTTTCTACCTCAAGTTTTACCCCTCCCTAATCCACTTTCCACCTACTTGCCAAAGTAATATTTATAAAATGCATGTCTTATATCAGTGCCATGCTCAAAACAAAGAAAAAAAACAAAAACTCTCCTGTGTCTCCCTTATTGCCAATAAGAGAAAAACTACAAACTCTTCTGTTTGACATTCATAGTCTTTTACAATCTAATTCCAGGCTACTTTTCTGGGACTGTTACATCTTATTCCCCTTTACTTTTCATCAACTCTAAATTCCAGTTCAAGGAGCCTTTCTTGTTCTTCCTATATTCTATCTCCTGTCTTCATACCTTTTGGGGGGGGTGCAATTAGGGTTAAGTGACTCACCCAGGGTCACACAGCTAGTAAGTGTCAAGTGTCCAAGACCAGATTTGAACTCAGGTCTTCCTGAATCCAGGGCCGGTGCTGCACAAAATACCTGGAACTCGTGTTCTCCTTCCCTCCACCTCTTAGCATCCATAGATTCCTTCAAAACTCAAATAAAGGTAAACTCCATCCATTAGGCTTTTCTTTTTATTTTGGTTAGGCAATTGGGGTTAAATGACTTGCCCAGGGTCACACAGCTAGTAAGTGTTAAGTGTCTGCTGCCACATTTGAACTCAGGTCCTCCTGAATCCAGGGCCTGTGCTTTATCCACTGTGCCACTTAGCTGCTCCCATGAGGCCTTTCTTAATCACACCAGCTGTTAGTGCCTCCTTTCCAGCCATATTACCTTATGTGTGTATGTGTCTATATGTATAAATACTTCTCTATACGTACTATATATACAAATATCTTGTATACACACATATATAAATCTCCTTATATATGTACATGATGTTTCCTCCTGAAATAACATGTTTCCAGGGAGCAGGAACTCTTCTTGTTTTGTCTTTTTAATCTCTCAGTGCCTACCACCGAGTGCTTAATATATACAGTTAATTCCTTCCACATCATGACTTTCCCTGTTGCTGTTCTGATAGGTTTCGGGTTGGCATAAGAAAATTAAATGGGAATTTGTGGGGGGAGTTTTGTGGAAGCCATAGACTACATATGAAGGCCAGCTGACAAAGCAGAGCCTATGACCAAATGCTTAATCCAAATTTTATAATTAGGTACTGTAAACACCCCATAAAAGAAAAAGAAAAAAATCAGACTTCTCTGGTCGGAAGAGAGGGCCAAAAAATTTTATGTGGATTTTCCAGATCACAGCAGAGCCACATAAATAACCCCCGAGCTGTGGAAGGGATAACTGCAGTAGCTGTTTAATACATTCTTATTGATCGATTGATATTGACAACAATTCTTAGTACTCATCTCTAGCAGTTCATTCACTGGTATCCTGTGTCCCCGGGCAACCTTCATGGGGTCTGGCAGCTTTTATACCTCCCACTCCCAATCTCACCCTCCAAAAAAGAGGGCTAACCCCTATAGTAGTGGATTAGACCTTAGTCTAAGCTTGTTTGTCTTTTGGCTACTCTGGAGCGTCAGAGAAAAGCCGCAAATGCAGCTTGGATGGGATTTTAGTGCCTCTATTTGCTTCTCTTGCTCTGAGAGCTCCCTTCTCCACTCCATCCCTTTTAATTTAAACCCTGTGTTTGTTCTCTCTATAGAAGAACAAAATGGGGAAGGGGGAGAGGGATGTAATTCATTTCCTGCCACTAGCATGAGGCCTAGCTTCCCCCCTGTTAATTAACTAGCCTCTGATGCTCTCAGGTAAGAGGGAAAGTCCTCCGTCCTTAAAACTCTCCAGGAATTCCAGCTGAACACTTCCCTTCTGAAAGCTTCTAGCCGTGATTTTCCCAGGGCTGCACTTGAGTGAAAACCCCAAAGGAAATCACTACTTAAATTCATCAGGATGTGCTGCCCGTGTGTTTGGCCTCAGCCCCAGCAGGCTACAGCAGGCAGGCATTACAGAGGGCTAACAAGCCCAGCAAGGGGCATGGCCTGAGCTGCCTTCTGCTGACTGCAGACACATGTGTGCAAGAGAAAATGGGAGGAGTCAGGTGCCCCTAAGCAGGCAAGAACGAAAACTCTCTGGAGGCATAGGAAATGCTGTCATTTGGAAAATGACAAATCTGCCCATCACTACAATAACCAAATCCTTCACTGACCCTCCAAAAGCACTCCCCTCCCCATGTTAAAATTACATCTAAAATCAAGCCCAAGGGCTTTCTATGTGGGTTTGGTCCCTTCTCTAATGTTTACATTAATTTTAGGTGCCCTTTTCACTGAAGAGCCAACAGCTCTATTCTTCTCTGTTTGTAATGGCACTATTATTAATATTTTACTTTCTTTGGCCCTTCTAAGAACAGAATTCTACAACATAGGATGAAGCTAGATTCACATCATTATTATGCATGAGTAATATTTTTTAAAATAATCGATTATTTTCTATATCGCTTCCAAGTTTGCAGAGTGATTTACATAAATTATCAGATCATTTGAGTCCTGCAGGTAGACAAGTCTGTGAGGTAAATACTGCAGATATACTTATCTCCATTTTCCAGAGGAGAAAACTCAAGCTCATCTCTAGAAAACTGCCTGAAATAGTAAAAGGTTAAGTGGTGTGTCTATGGTGCTTTATCTCATAAATATCAGAGGGAGCTTTTGAACCCAGCTCTTTCTTACACCAGGGTCAAGAAGGATCTTCTATATCATGTTGCGCTTCAGTTCTTTAAACTGAAACATAAAGGACAGTGCAGGTGTTTAGACTGTCAAGATGAAAATGTGTATGTTTTGAGGTCCCAAGAAATTCAGGCAAATATTGGTGTCTCTTTTATTCATGTCTATTGTTTTCGCAGTTCTTCTGAAAGCTTCTTTAGTGGGTATTAACAGGCTTTAATGTTTTCTTGGGTGACCTAATGGAAAAGAAAACTAGTCTTAGAGTTAGAGGCATCTGAAAAGAAGATCCAGGTTAAAATCTGGGCTCTGCCACTAATTAGTTTTCTCACAAAACCTAGTCACAACTTCTGTCATGGTATTTAGCTTAACTGAACTCTAGGTTCCCCATAACTTCTAAGATTCTGTCTTGTGTATAGTTTGACCAATATGTGGGTTTTGATGTACATATACATAGAGAGAGAATTAGCTATAGAAGAATATAAATTTTGTCTAGTATTAATGGATCCAGTCAATGCAGTTGATTGTGTTCCTATGTATCTGAATAACATTTTTACTCATTTTGAGTGAATTAAGCTGATGCCATTACTTTCTTAAAAAAAAAAATCCACTCCAATTATCATCAAAGGTACTATGCAAAATAATGCTTTGCTGAAGTTTTCATATGTTTTCCATCAGGTGTTTTGGTATTCTATAGATTAAATCTCAGGAAAAAAAACATCTAGTCAATTTGGTTTTTAAATTGTTAATTATTATGCCAAATTAATTAATTGATAGATTATTTTGCCAAACTAATAATTTGGCCTGGTGCATGTAAAGTATCTATTTGATGTTCTGAATTTTTTTTCTTTCTTTCTTTCTTTCTTTCTTTCTTTCTTTCTTTCTTTCTTTCTTTCTTTCTTTCTTTCTTTCTTTCTTTCTTTCTTTCTTCTTTTTTTTCAGGGCAATGAGGGTTAAGTGACTTGCCTGGGATCACACAGCTAGTAAGTGTCAAGTGTCTGAGGCCAGATTTGAACTCAGGTCCTCCTGAATACAGGGCTGGTGCTTTATCCACTGTGCCACCTAGCTGCCCCTCCTGAATTTTTCTTAACAGAATTGTGGAGATATTTTATCACTGTGAAGTGATAAATGGTCTATGTGCTATTTATTCAATATTTATTCTGGAATATATGGATATTAATGCTGAAAAGCATATGCTTTCTGCCCCCATGTAATTAATGACTGAAATCCAAATCTATAATAAAATTAAAATCTGAACTTTAACTGCTCCATTATTTCTTGTCATCTAGACATCAGAGATTTATTATTTATAAAAATATATGAATATTCCAAAAGCATTTTTATAAAAATAGAATACCACTATTTTTCTTTATTTCAATGCAATTCAATTCAATAAAGTATTTATAAGTGCCTACCAAATTCAAGACATTATACTAGATAGCAGGATAAAAAGACAAAACAATAACAGCCTCAATAAGTTTACATTTAGCTTATTTGTGTAGGGAGACAGTTTGAAATTTTTGTGCTGGCTAAAATATAGATGCAAAGCAACAGGGGTTTTAATACTAACAATGAATATAATAAAGGCAGAGGGGGATGATGACTAGATGAGTGGTGAAAAATGGCTTTGTCCCCTTACTTTACCTTTTTGTATAGATCAATTTCATTTGCATGCTGAGTCCAAGAAGATAGTCATCTACAGTGAAGGACTGTGATCTAGAGATTTCAGACTTAGAAGTCTAATAGAAAAACGCTTACTCTTAATCTAGAGACGTTCTATTCTTGTTGTTGTTTTTAGCTGGGTGTAGCAGTTATGTTTGAATTTTTGTCAGTCTGTCTTTATTAGGTAGAGGTTTTTCAGAGACTTCAGCATCATAGAACTGAGATGGCCAACAGTTTTCTCTGAAGAGATGAAGTCTAGAAAATAATAACAAGGAGCCACACTCCATATAGCAAGTGTATAAGACCACCCACCATGAAACCAACTGAGGCCAGCAGAGGAACATCCTGCTGAGATGATCATTCCTAGAAATCATCACAAAATTACTTGAAAAGACATCAGTAGTCGCACAGTATCTAAAGTTCCTGTCATGTTTGCCCCTCATTTATGATCCATGTGTCCATTCTTCCCACTAATGGTGTATGTATCTGTGGGAGAGTGATCGCCAGGTTTATGGGGCTATGCCTTATGTTTCATTTTCTTACTATGCTATTTCATTAAATACCTTGCTTTGGTCTAAATTTTCCCTTTGGTTAATTAGAAAAAAGCAAACACAAAAATCGTGGTTCATGAGCTAAGAATTTTGACACCAAAATACACTGAACCTTTAAAAATAGCCCTGCATGTGAGAGGAGTGCCCCAATACTTTTTGTATGGCTAAATGTATTACTTAGAACAGATTGGGGAAGGAGATTAAAGATTGCTGCAAACTTGTGTTTTCTTTGAAACCTCATTTGTTTAGTGGGAAAGTTATAAAGAATGTTTTTTTCACTTTTTTTCCTTTGAGTCTAACTCTGAAATGTTGCATTATCTTGATTTTGAAAACTAACCAAGTCAAAATTACAAACCTGACAATGACTACCCTGACCTTTCAAGTCAGATTTGTTGTCTTACTTAGCTAGCCTCAATGTGTGAGTTATGTTGAAATACCTTTTAGCTATGTGTATTGTCATTCCTTCACTGAAATGATAAGGCTTAGCTCTACCCAAGGTCCCATAGGTAACAAATGCCCAAATATGGGTCTGAAAATGTCTTCTGACTCCAAATCTGATGACATTCCTGCTGTACCATGCTTCCAAAGAATGTTTAATTTTCATTTAGTGGGATATGAATTCCTATCTGTTAAAGGCTAAAATTCTAGCTAGTCTGTCTAAAATATCTAATGAGTGGTCACCAATAAATTATAAGCTTTAGCAAGAGTTAGACTTTTAAGCATTTATTAAGGAGAAGAAGAATTTGGTAAAGAGAGAAGGAAAGGCCTAGATTCCTATCTATTAAAGGGAGAGTGCATTTCTAGCTCCCTTCTCCACCAGCGTCCTCAGGAAAGAGCCCAAGTCATAGTGCCAGGCTCCCCCCTTCTTCCTCCCACAAGCAAACGTCACTTCCTGATGCCAAAGAAAAGACTCCTGGTCTTGCCCTCAAAGACCTTCACTTCATGGTGGAGCTTTTCTACAGTAAGTCTCCAGCAGGTGGCGTCATTCCAATCATTACATATCTTTTCCTATAACAGATATTTTTTATTCCATGTCTTGATCTGTTGCTATAACTTTTACTAAAACATAAATTTAATCACTTCTGACAAAAATCAATACTTTTTATCAGGATAAAAGTAACAGATTTTGGTTTCTGGTATAGCCAAAGTACACAATAAAATTGGCCTGGAAAGTCTCTGAAAGGAAATGAACAATTTGTATTTGAAATATCAACTTTTTCCATCTTTTTTTCCCAAAACTACTGCCAGTTATTCATGTTCTAGAAATTGTGAAACCAAGATAAACAGGAGTTGCATGAGGATATCAGAAGAATATGTTAACATCAGACACAAGAATTGTCCCTATTTGCACACGGCTTGGCCACACATACTTGTTATGTTTATATCCTTTCCCCATGTGCACCATGGTTTCACAGGTTCTCTCTATGTGTACCTCTCTATTTATGACCTCTTTGTGTGGTCACTCTCCCCACTGATGCTAGAATTATTTGTGTATTTGTGGAATATTATATCCCAGGTTTATAGGGGGAACGTTTTGCAGCTTTTCTTACTCTGATATTTTAATAAATGCCTTTTCTTTGAGTTAATTGTTTTCACAGTTGAATACATCAGTTTGGGCTCATGAGGTATATAGCTTTATAGGTATGGACCCACAGAATAACTTGAATTTGAAGAATTTATACTATGGTGGAATTTATACTAGATAGAGTAAGTTGTATCTCATTGCTAAATGAGAGACCAATGCTGACTGGAGTAGTCAGGGAAGATTCATAGACTAGGAGGAACTTAAATTGTTACTTTAAGGAGGTCACCATCGGAGTTTCAGCCTTATGCCTAGATTATTTCAATAACTGAGCTTTCTGTCTCCAACCCAGCCCTCTTCCAGTTCATCTTGCATACTGAGATCCATATTAGTCTTCTTTAACACTAAGTTTCAGTATATCAAGTCCTTGCTAAAAACAATGATGAAAAAATATCAACATTTCCCCATTACCTATAAGTTCAGGCCCAAACTATAAGCCAAGGTAATTCAAGTCTTCCACAATGAATGTTAATTTATGAAAATAAATGTATTTTTCACTACTTCCCAATAGGAATGTTAAACTCTAGTCAAGCTAGTCTCCTCTTTGTTCCCAACAGGCCACATTCATTTTGGCCTTGGTACTATTGCTGGGTTCTAGCAGAATTATGCAACTCCCTTTTGGTTATCCATACAAATCCTAATATTGTTTTGAGTCAAAGCTCCAATTCTCTATCATTTATGAATGTTCACATAGAGACTTTAATCCTGATATTAGTCTCTAAACTTCTTTTAAACATATTCTATACCCCACATTTTGGAACCAATTCCACTGTCTTAAATTGTTTTGTCCAACAATAAATCAATATTTATTAACCTCCACTAAGCACCAGGCACTATGCTAGGGCCTGGGAATCTAAAACCAAAAATTAAACAATGTTTAAACAAAATATCTCAATTCTATTGGGATATTGGGGATTGGGGATGGAGGGAGGGAGAAAAAAGGAAAGGAAGACAATATGAATATGCATGGATACATAAATAGCCATGAAATAGTTTCAGAGTGATGGGGAAGACTAACACCTGAAGGAATCAGGAAAGACCTCTCCTAGGAGTGGTACTTTGAGCCACAAAGGGAGCTCTAGGTTCCAAGAAGAATAGGTGAAAAGCAAGAGGATTTCAAGCAAGAGGGAAAGCCTATGTAAGGCATGGAGATGGGAGATGGAATGTTATATATAAGGAATGCCAAATAGGTCAATTTGGTTAAAACAGAATGTATGATGAGTAATCATATGTAATTAGCCTGGGAAAATATATTGGTACCAGATTTTGAAGGGCTTGAAATGCCAAAGAGTTTGCATTTGGTCCTAGAAGCAATAGGAAGACACTGAAGCTTCTTGAGCAGGTCAGTGACAAGGATGTACCTGTATTACAGGGATATCAGTTTTATAGTTTTGTGGGGGATAAATTGGAGAGGGGAGAGACTGTATTCAGAGAGAACAATTAGAAAGCTATGGTGATCTTCCAGGTGATATAGAGTTTTAGACTAGAGTGGTGGCTATGTAAATAAAGAGGAGGAATATGTCTGTGAGAATCTACAAGTCTTAGAGAGATGAATGAAAATAAAGAGTTGAGGATAATTTTGAGGTTGCTTGGATGACTAGAAAGATGGTGGGTCCCTTCACAGAAATAAGAAAATTAGGATATAGGGTAGGTTTAGAGAGAGTTCAGTTTTAGACATGTTGAGATTAAATATATATAGTTTATACATGGACATTTGAATATCTTCCTCCCAATCGGAGTGTAAGCTCCTTGAAAGCAGGGATTTTCTTTGAATTCTCAGGATTTAGCACAGTGCCTGGAACATAGTAGGGGTCTAATAAATATTATTGACTGGCTTATAGAATAGCCAGTGGAAATATCTAAAAGGCAATTGGACTGGAGTTCAAAAGAGAGATGAGGGCTCAATTCCTTTTTCTCTTCTTTTTTTCAAGGCCACATATTATTTAATTTTTCAATATGAAAACAGAGATGTGTCACTTTGGATATTAAGCAAACCATTCTTTTTTCAAGCTTAGCTTAGTTATAGACTGTAGCTCATCTTTAGGCTTCAAATCAAGTGAGTGTCAAGCTCACTGAAGCATGCTTATTTCTATCTCTTAGATAAAATTCCTTTTTAATAAGTTTTTCATTGATGCCCTTTGTTTTAAGTGATCAGAACTGTCCACAGTATCCTTTCTCTTCTCCTACTGAGAGCCCTCTCATGATCACAATAGCATTTTTTAAAGACAAAAAGAAAAAAGGGAAAAGTACAACTGATCAATACAATGAAAAAGTCCAAAAACATATGCAATGTATAACACCAGTAGACCTACTACTTCCATGAAGGAGTGGTTTGGAGGTGTGCTCTCATATCTCTTCATTTAAGTTATGCTTGATATTTATAATTTTGTCACATTAACTTTTGATTTGTGTGTTCCTGTTCTTTCCATTTACAGTGTTGTAGTCATGATGTATAAAGTTTTCTTAGCTCTGCTTACTTCCTTGCAAATCAGTTCATGTAGATCTTTCCTTGCTTTTCTGTATCCATCACATATTCCAATTCTTATAACACAGTACTATTGTATTGCATTCACATATCATAATATGTTTATATCTTTTTTTTTGGTGAGGCAATTGGGGTTAAGTGACTTGCCCAGGGTCACACAGCTGTTAAGTGTTAAGTGTCTGAGGTCGGATTTGCACTCAGGACCTCCTGAATCTGGGGCCGGTACTCTATCCACTGTGCCACCTAGCTGCCCCTATCACAATCTGTTTAAAGAATTGTCAATTAATGGGCATGTATTCTATAAGCAATTATTTGCTATCACACAAAAAATGCTACTCTAAATAGTTGGGTATATATGGAGACTTTCTTATCATTGGTTTCACTGGAGTACAAGCCCAGTAATGGAGTCCCTGGTATAAAGGGTATAGACATTTTGGTCACTTTATTCACATATTTCCAAATTACTTTCCAAAATAGTTGTGCCATTTCATGGCTCCATCAGCAATGTATTAGTGTGTCTATTATTCCGCAGCTTCTCCTAAATTGTCTATATCCATTTTTTCCAGTCATCCTTGACAATTTTCAGTGAGGTAAAATGTTAGGGTTATTTTGATTTGCATTTGTCATATTATTAATGATTTAAAGTATTCTTTCATGTGATTATAGATATTTGTAATTCTTTTGTGAACTGTTCATATCTTTTGTCTTTTTTTTGCAGGGCAATGAGAGTTAAGTGACTTGTTCAGGGTCACACAGCTAGTATATGTCAAGTGTCTGAGGCTGGATTTGAACTCTGGTCCTCCTGAATCCAGGGCCTGTTCTTTATCCACTACACCACCTAGCTGTCCCCTTGTTCATATCTTTTGACCACTTATCTATTAGGGAATGCTTTGGGTTTTTTTTGTTTTAGATAGAGGTTTTTATGATATTAAAAAGGTCCCTTTATGCTTATACTTTGTAGGGTTGTGTTCTCAGTTTTTTTAGCCAATAACTATGCCTAATAATTTCTGATTATTCTTTTTAGTTCTTCAGATTTTGTTATGATTTCAACTTGTTCATTTGCTATTTTATTGATTTGATTTTATATCCGCTTTTTAATTAGGTTAGCTAAATTTTTTTTCAATTTTATTTACCTTTTGAAAGAACTAGCTTTTAGTTTTATTTTATCACTTTCATGGTATATTTAGTATCAATGTATCTATCACTCCGCTATTTTTTTAATTGTCACCTCTTTTATGATTATTTTTGGTTTCTTTATCTGTTGGCTTTCTAACTTTTTAATACCTGCTTAGTTCATTAAATCTTTTTCTATTTTGTTAATATGTATTTGTAGAGATATGATTTTCTTCCTGAAGTGTGCTGAATCCGGCAAGATCAGCCCAACTCCACATCCCTGATTATGCAGTCTGCCAATGACCTGTATCCTTCCTTTTGTCACCTTCCTTTCCCATCTGCCTCAAAGCCTCCTTCCTTGATATTAATTTTACATGTGAAATCATCCAAAACAAGGGGAATCTAGGTGGTGCAGTGAATAAAGTACCGGCCCTGGAGTCAGGAGGACCTGAGTTCAAATCTGGAATCAAACACATATTACCTGTGTGATATCGGGCAAGTCACTAATGCCTGTTTGTCTCAGTTGCTCATTTGTAAAATGAGGTGGAAAAGGAAATAGCAAAGCACTCCAATTTCTTTGCTAGGAATATCCCAAATGGGGTCACAAAGAGTCAGACACAACTAAATTGACATAACAACATGTAAAACATATTTTCATATTAGCCATGTTGTAAAGAAAAAAAAAAGAAGACAAAAGAAAGAAAATAAAACAAAAAAAAGTGTACTTCAATCTGCATGCAGACTTTATCGGTTCTCTCTCTGGAAGAAGATAGCATTTTTCATCATGGGTCTTTTGGTATTGTTGTGAATCATTGTATTGATCAGAGTAGCTAAGTCTTTCACAGTTGATCATCATTATAATATTGATGTTACTATGTACAATGTTGTCCTGTTTCTGCTCATTTCACTTTGCATCAGTTAATGTGTTATCAGATTTTCTGAAATGATTCTGCTCTTTATTTCTTATAGCATAATAGCATTCCATCAGAATCATATAACATAGCCTTTCCCCTCAATTTCCAATTCTTTGCCATCGCAAAAAAGAGCTATGTATACCTATTCCTATTCCTCTACCTATCTATATCCATATCCACATCCATATCTATATCATCTATATCTATTTCTACATTGATATGTATATCTATATATTATTAATATATCAAAATATATTATATATTAAAAACTGTATATACCCTTTGACTTGCAAGGTCTGTATCCCAAAAGGATCAAAGAAAAGGGGAAGGGATATATATCCCTTTTATCTTTTGGGGATAGAGACCTTGTGGATCAAAGGGTATACACAGTTTCATAGTGCTTTGTTCATATTTCCAAATTGTTCTCCAGAATGTCTGGACTAGTTCACAGTTCTACCAACAATGCATTGTTGTTCTTCTTTGTTTAGACATTTAGTCATGTCCAACTCTTCATGACCCTTTGGATGATAGTACACTAATACCATACATGGGGTTTTCTTGGCAAAGATACTTGCCATTTCCTTCTCCAGTGGATTAAAGCAGAGGTTAAGTGATCTGTACAGGTCAAAGAGCTAGTAAATGTCTGAGGCCAGATTTGAACTCAGGTCTTGCTGACTGAAAACCCAGTGCTCAATCCATTGAGCCATCTATCTCTGCAACAATGCATTAGTCTCCCTTTTTTTCATGCCCCCCCCGCCCCAGGATTTGTCATTTTCCTTTTTTGTAATGTTAGCCAATGTGATAGATGTGACATGGTAACACAGAGATGTTTTAATTTGCAATTCTCAAGTTAATAGTGATATAGATCATTTTTTCACATGACTATAGATAGCTTTGATTTATTCCTCTGAAAACTGCCTGTTCATATCCTTTAACCATTAATCAACTGGAGAATGGATATTTTTACAAATTTGGCTCACTTCCCTATATATTTGAGAAATGAGGCTTTTATCAGAGAAATTTGCTATAATTCCACCCCCCCACCCTGTTTCTTACTTTCCTTCTAATCTTGGCTATATTGGTTGTTTTTGTACAAAACTTTTTAAATTTCATGTAACCAAAAATATCTGTTTTGTTTCTCATGATACTTTCTGTCTCTTATTTGATCATAAACTCTTCCCTTTAACCATAGATCTGACTGGTAAATTTTTCCATCCTCCCCTAATTTACTTATGATACCATCCTACGTGTTTAAATCATTTACCCATTTTGATCTTATCTTGATAAACAATGTTGGTCTATGTCTAGTTTCTGCCAAAATGCTTTCCAGTTTTCCAAGACATTTTGTCAAATTTGCTCCAAAAGCTTGTATTTGGGGTTTTATCAAAGATTACTCTCGTTATTTATTACTGTATATTATACACCTAATCTATTCTACTGAATAGTCAGTACCACATTATTTTGAAGATTGCCACTTTTACAAAGTCGTATTACATAGCAGTGGTATTACATACAGTACCAAAGTGGTATTGTATTACATACAGTTTGAAATCTGACTTTACTAGGTTGCCTTCCTTCATGTTTTTCCCCATTAATTTCCTTGATATGTTTGACCTTTTCCTCTTCCAGATGAATTTTGTTAATATTTTTCTAGCTTTACAAAATAATTCTTTGAATTCTTTTGTAGTTTGGTAAAGATTGGTATAGCATTGAATAAGTAAATTATTTTAGGTAGAATTGTTGTTTTTCTTATATTGGCTTGGCCTCCACATGAGCAAATAATATTTCTCTAATTGTTAAGATCTATCTTTGTGTGAAAAATGTTTTGTAATCATATTCATATACTTCCTGGGTTTGTCTTTGTAGGTAGACTCAAATATTTTATAATGTCTACAATTATTTTAAATGGAATTTCTTTTTCTATTTCTTCATGATGAGTTTTGTTGTTAGCATAGAGAAATGTTGATTTATATGAATTTATTTCATATCCTGCAAACTTGTTAAAGTCGTTTATTGCTTCACCTAGTTTCTTAGTTGAGTTTCTAGGGTTCTTTAGTATAGCATCATATCTTCTGCAAAGAGTGATAGTTTTGTTTTCTCATTACCTATTTTTATTCTGCCAGTTTCTTTTTCTTGCCTTGTTGCTACCATTTCTAATACAAAATTAATAGTGGTGATAAAGGACATTCTTGCTCTACTCCTGATCTTATTGGGAAGGCTTTTACCTTATTTCCATTACAGAGAATGCTTGATCTTGGTTTTAGATAAATACCACATATCATTTTTTTTTGCAGGACAATGAGGGTTAAGTGATTTTCCCAGGGTCACACAGCTAGTAAGTGCCAAATGTCTGAGGCCAGATTTGAACTCAGGTCCTCCTGAATCCAGGGCTGGTGCTTTATCCACTGCACCACCCAGCTGCCCCCAATACCACATATCATTTTAAGAGAGACTCCATTTATTCCCAAGTTTACTAGTGGGTTTTTTCTTTTTGGTTTTTGTCTTTGTGTGTGTGTTGGGGAGGGGGCAACGAGGGTTAAGTGACTTGCCCAGGGTCACACAGCTAGTAAGTGTCAAGTGTCTGAGGCTGGATTTGAACTCAGGTCCTTCCAAATTCAGGGCCAGTGCTTTAGCTACTGTGCCACCTAGCTGCCCCTGACTAGGGGCTTTTAATAAGATTGAGTGTTATACTTTGTCCAAAGATTTGGCATATTATTTTTGTGATTTTTGTTATTAATATTATCAATTATGCTGATAGTTTTCCTAATATTAAAGCAACTAACATTCCTCGTATAAATACCACATGGTCAAAGAGTATGGTCTTTGTGATATATTAATGCAATCTCCTTACCAGTGCTTTATTTACATTTTTTACATATTCATTAGGGAAATTGGCCTATAGCTTTCTTTCTCTGTTTTTGTCTGGTTTAGGTATAAAATCATATTTTTGTTATAAAACTAGTTTAGTAGAACTCCTTCTTATCTTTTTTTTCAAATACTTTATATAATACTGAGATTAATTATTCCTTAAATATATGGTAAAATTCACTTGAAAAGACAGCTGGTCTTGGGGATTTTTTTCTTAGGGAGTTCATTTATAGCTTGTTCAAGTTCTTTTTCCAAGATAAGTTTAAGTATTTTGTTTTCTCTTCTGTTAATCTGGGCAATTTATATTTTTGGAATATTCACCCATTTCCCTTAGGTTATCAGTTTTACTGGCATATAATTAGGCAAAATAGTTCCTTTTAATTGCTTTAATTTCACTTTCAATGATGTTGCATTTACCCTTTTTATTTTTGATAGTTAATTTTTTTCTCTTTCTTTTTTAAAAATTGAATTAACAGGGACAGCTAGGTAGCACAGTGGATAAAGCACCGGCCCTGGATTCAGGAGTACCTGAGTTCAAATCTAGCCTCAGACACTTGACTAGCTGTGTGACCCTGGGCAAGTCACTTAACCCCCATAGCCCTGCAAAAAAAAAATTGAATTAACAAATGGTTTCTCTATTTTATTGCCTTCCCACCCCCAACAAAACAAGGTCCTAGTTTTATTTATTAGTTCTTTGTTTGTTTAGGTTTTTTTACTTTCAATTTTATTAATCTCTCCTTTGCTCAGGATTTTTATTGTGGTGTTTAATTGAAGATTTGTAATTTGTCTTTTTTCTAGGCATTTTAAATTGCATACCCAATTAATTGATCTGTTCTTTCTCTATTATCAATGTATGTATTTAGAGATATACATTTTCACATACGCACTGCTTTGGCTGCATCCCATAAATTTTGATATGTTTTCTAATTGTTGTCATTCAATTTAATGAAATTATTAATTCTATGATTTTTTAACTCACATTCTTTAGAGATCATTTCATTTTCACAGCCCTTGACTGAATGTATTTTTATCACAATATGGTTTGAAATGCATGCATTTAGTATTTCTGCTTTTCTGTATTTATTTGTGAGGTTTTTACATCATAATACATGGTTAATTCTTGGCAAAGTGTCATACACATCTGAGAAAAAAGTTGTCATCCTTTCAATTCCTATTCAATTTTCTCTAAAAGTCTATCATAGCTTACTTTTCTAAAATTTTATTTCTCTCTCTAATTTCTATCTTATTTATCTTTTGGATAGATTTATCTAGCTCTGAGAAAGGAAAGTTGAGGTCTTCCACTAATGTAATTTTACTGCATATTTCTTCTTGTAACTCATGCAACTTTTCCATTAAAAATTAAAATGCTATGCCATTTATGTTTAGTATTGATATTACTTAATTGTCTACAATGCCTTTCAACAGGATGTAGTTTTCCTGTCTATCTCTTTTAATCAAGTCTGCTTTTGCTTTTGCTTTGTCTGAGATCATGATTGTCACCCTTGCCTTTTTTACTTGAGCTGAAGCATAATTGATTCTGTTCCAGCCCCTTATTTTAACTCTGTGTGCCTCTTTATTTCATTTGTATTTCTTATAAACAGCATATCATTGGATTCTGGTTTCTAATCAATTCTGCTATGCACTTTTATTTTATGGGTGAATTCATCCTATTCACATAAATAGTTATGATTACTCACTGTGCATTTCTATCCATCCTATTTTCTTCTGTTTATTCTGTCTCTCTCTGTCTCTCTGTCTCTTTCTCCCCCCCCCCCAATCCCTCCTCAAAAGTCTGTTTTGCTACTGATCACTACCTCCCTTAATCTGCCCTCTCTTTTATCATTACCCCTTTTCTCTATCCACTTTTCCTCCTACTTCCCTGTTGGTTAAGATAGATTTCTATCCCCAAATGAGTTGTGTGTGTATGCGTGTGTGTTCTACATCATCTATATCTATATCAGCTATCTATCTACCTCCCACTTTGAACCAATTCCAAAGAGAGTGAGACTCAAAGATCATCCCCCCTTTTCGCTCCACTATAAAAGTTCTTCTTTGTATACTTTTTTATGTAAAACCAGTTCTCCCGTTCTTCTTCTCCCTTCCCCCCTCTCCCATTGCATCCCTCTTTCTCATTCATCTTTGGTTTTCTTAGATCATTCCAACATAATTGATTCACACCCATAATTTCTGTCTATGTAGACTTCTTCTGACTGTCCTAATAATGATAAAGTTCTTAGGAATTATATGCACTATCTTCCCATTTAGGAGTATAAACCATTTAACCTTTTAGAGTTCCTTATGATTTCTCTTTAAAGTTTACCTTTTTATGCTTCTTTTGAGTCTTATATCTGAAAGAAATTTCTCTATTCATCTCTTGCCCTTTCACCTGGAAGGCTTGGAAGTCCTCTATTTCATTAAGTATCCATTTCCCCTGAAGGATTATATTCAGTTTTGCTGGGTAGATTATTATTGCTTGCAATTCTAGTTCTTCTGCCTTCTGGAATATAATTTTCAAGCCCTCCTTTCCTTTAATGTGGTAGCTACTAAATCTCTTGTGATCCTGCCTGTGACACCATATTATTTGAATGGAGGATTTTTTTTTTTTTTGATGCTTGCAATATTTTCTGCTTGATATAGGAACTCTGTAATTTGGCCATAATATTACTGGGAGTTTTCATTTTGGGATCCCTTTCAGGAGGTGATCAGTGGATTCTTTAAATCTCTATTTTACCCCCGGATTCTAGGATACCAGGACAGTTTTCCTTAGTAGTTTCTTGAAATATTATTTCTAGGCTTTTTTTTTTAATCATGGCTTTCAGGTAGTCCAATAAATCTTAAATTATCTCTCCTGGATCTATGTTCCAGTTCATTTATTTTTCCAATGGGATATCACATTTTCTTTATATTATTTTTTTACTTTATTTCCTGATGTCTTGCATAGTCAGTTATCTAATTTCAATTTTTAAGGACTGATTTTTTTTCACTGAGCTATTGTACCTCATTTCCATTTGACCAATTCTGCTTTTAAAGGAGATATTTTCTTTAGTATTTTTGGTGTCCTTTCTACCAAGCTGTTAATTGTCTATACTTTCCTTGCATTTCTCTTGTTTCTTTTCCCAATCTTGCCCTACCATTTTTATTTTATTCTCTAAATCACTTTAGCTCCTATAGGAATTCTTGTTTGGCTTGTGTTCAATGAATAGTGTATGGCTTTTTCTTTGCAGCTTTGCTTGTACTGTTTTGACATTATTGCCTTCCTCTGAGTTTGTGTCTTAATGTTCCCTGTTACTACAGTAGCTTTTTTATGGTCAATTGTTGTTGTTTGCTCACTTTTCCAACCTATTTCTTGACTTTTAACTTCATGTTAAAATTGTGATATAGTGTTAAGAATATGTGGCCATGTATTCAGGTCAAGGACACATTGGGAATAGCTAGAAGGCTTGCTGCAACCTTGCTAACTCACCCTCAAATTTTAGATGTATAAAAATTAGCCTTTATGTATGCCCCCAAAATTCTAGAGACCTTCCACCAATGCCACCTCAAAATGCCATATCCTGGAAGTCCACGACAATATTCTATGGGAAAGGATTGCAGTTAACATCATTAGAATGTCAGCACCTTGAGAGCAGTGACTACATTTTTTTGCTTTTCTTTGAATTACCCAACACTTAGCATAGGGCCTCACACAGGGTAAATAATTAATAAATATTTTGAAATTCTGAACCTTTAATTGTCCATCATTCTTAGGTTGTCATTTCCAGTCCTCCAATGACCCACATTCTCTATAATTTTTCTCAAAATTGCTGTTCTGACACATCAAAATAATATCAAAAGTTCTCTTAGCACCCTGGAATATAATTCACCTGGATTAAAGATTTTTTTTTTCATTTAAAGCAACTAGATGCTTTTTTACTGTGCTTGGTTCTAATATTCTCTTAAACAATGCTCATTTGACACTTTCAAGTTTATATGTCAATCTTATTGCTGGATTTGAAAAAAGTTAGGAATTAAGTAGTGCTATCTTCCCTCTGCCATCAATTAACATTACAACATCATATTCTACAACTAAAAACTATGCTTAAGGACTTGGGCTCCACTTTTGTTCTTAATGAATCTTTTTAGAATCTTGAATGAATGAATGAATGAAAAATAATACATTAAGTATCTATTATGTGTAACTCACTGAGCTAGGGACTTAGGGATACAAATTTTAAAAGGGAGATAGTCCATGACCTCAAGGATATTATATTCTATTAGAGGGGAAAATATATAGAGAGGAGTGGTGGCTAGAATGGGAAGTTTTGGTCTGGGAAAAGTGTATTACCTGGACGTCAATTTTTACTCTTTTTGCAATTGTTTCACTGATTTGATTACTGTTCCTGGAATCTCAGGTAGAAGGGGTGAAGGGAGGGAGAATATATGTATAGAAACAGTGCAAATGTCCCTCATGTCAAAGATGGAGATAAATGAAGCATGATCTGGGGTAGGCTCAATATACTGGATTAGGTGAGTTTACACTCACTCACCAATGAGGAGGGCATATATTCAAGGTGAAGTTCCAAAGCTGAATCAATTAACCTTTTTTTTCATGATCTCTGAAGAATTAATGCAGAGGGTAGAAGGTATTAGAGGAGGATATCTTGCCAGGAGGAGATGGGTAAGTGCAGCTGTAGGGCAGATGAGAAAATGTCCAGAGTAAATTGCTGTAACACTTAATCTAAAGTCAATTAAAAATAATGAGCCAAAGTAGAAATTATACAGAAAACAATGACATATATCCTTTTGTAAAGAAAAATTCTTTTCTTTGAAGAAATCATTCAACCACCTCCATCCCCTACTTGAAATACCACCAAATATATCACAACTTTTCCATTCTGAAGATATCATTAATTATGAAACAGCGAGAAGAAAATTATTATGCTGTCTCTGGTTTTTAAAAAATGATGACAGTGTATTGCTGAAGAAATGTTCATTCCATTGTGTAGCAACCTATGCACTGAAGTCCATTCATCATGGCTTTGCTCTAGGATACATTAGAAAAAACTCTCCAGTTTATGACTGTGAATATACATGTACATACATGAATATAATATAGTTGAATTGTGGGGTCAGAGGGCATGGACATTTTAATCACTTTTTTACATCCCCACCAACAATGCACTCTTGTGCTTATCTTCCCACAACCCCTCCCTTATTATCTCTTTCTATTTTTTTGTGAATCTTTACCAACTTGTGGAGTATGAGGTTAAAACTCAGGATTGTTTTGATTTCCATGTCTCTTATATTCGTGATTTGAAGCATACTTTCATATGGTTGTTAATAATTTATAATTCTTCGATTGAGAATTGTTTGTTGATTTTTTAATTACTTATATGTTGGGAAATGGCTTTTGATAATAGATAGATAATAATATATGTTCTATCTATCATCTATCTATCTATCTCTGTGTGTCTTGTTTATATATCTTGGATACTAATTCTTAGAGAAGAAATTTGATGAAGATATTTTTCCCATTCTGCCACTTCCCTTCTTATCCTAGGTGCATTAGTTTTGTCTGTGTAAAGGTTTTTAAATTTCCTATGATAAAAATTACCCATTTTTACTGTTTTACATAATTTCACTTGTATAACCTATATCTGATTATTTACCACCTCAGAGAGGGGGGGAATGGAAGGAGGGAAGGAGAGATAGAATTGGGAAACTTTAAATAAAAATGTTTATTATTATTTTTAAAAGATCACCTATTTTCTCTTTTCTAATTGCCTGTCTTTTGTTTGTTTAAGAATGCATTAGGGGCGGCTAGGTGGCGTAGTGAATAAGCACCAGCCCTGGATTCAGGAGTACCTGAGTTCAAATCCGGCCTCAGACACTTGACAATTACTAGCTGTGTGACCCTGGGCAAGTCACTTAACCTCCATTGCCCTGCCAAAAAAAAAAAAAAGAATGCATTACCTGGGGCAGCTAGGTGGCACAGTGGATAAAGCACTGGCCCTGGATTCAGGAGTACCTGAGTTCAAATATGGCCTCAGACACTTGACACTTACTAGCTGTGTGACCCTGGGCAAGTCACTTAACCCTCATTGCACCACCAAAAACAAAACAAAACAAAACGAAAAAAAGAATACATTACCTACTCACACTTGTGAAAGGCATGTTACTTGCTTCTTTTATAATTTTTATAGTATGATCTTTAAAATTAATGCCATGCATCCATTTAGAATTTATTGTGGAATATGGTGTAAGGTGTTGGTCTAAGCCTAATTTCTCCCAGAATTCTTTCCAGTTTTCCTCCTAGTTTTTATAAAAGAGGGAGTTCTTTCCTAAATAATTTTGTTTTCTGCTTTATTGAACACTGCATTATTGAGTTCCATTGTTTCTGATTCTACCTTGTTTAGTCTGTTCCATTGCTCTACTTCTCTATTTTTTAACCAGTAACATATGGTTTTGATGACTGTTGCTTTATAGTTTGAGATCTAGAAGTGCTATTCCCTCTTCAACCCTATCTTTTCATCATTTTCCTTAATATTCTAGATGTTATGCTTTTCCAAAAGTTTTATTTATTTTCATCAAGTTCTATAAAGTATCCCTTTGAAAGTTAGATTGGCATAGCATTAAAAATGTAAATTAACTTAAGAAGTATTGCCATTTTTGTTATAGTGGCCTGGCCAAGCCACAAGCATCAAATATACCTGATTTATTTAAGTTCTTTATTTTCAAAGAGCATTTTCTCATTAAATCTAAACAAGTCTACTGTGTGTTTTACACATTTTGTAGCTATTGAGAATGTGATTTCCCTTTCTATTATTGCCTATGGTATTAATTTTTATTATTACATAGAAATTCACACTTAACCCCCCATTGCCTGCAAAAAACAAACAAAAAAAAAAACAATAAAACAACAAAAAAAGAAATTCAGGTGATTTTTTTTTAGGGTTTGTTTTATAGCCTGCAATTTTACTAAAGCTATTGTCTTGATTCCCTAGGAATTTTCATGTATAACATCATGTAATCAAATGAGGATAGCTTTATCTCCTCTTTATCTGTAACATAACTTATAGATGTCTTTAATTTCTTTCTCTTTTCTCATTACCATTGTTAACATTTCTAGAAATATATTAAATAACAGTGGTTGATTCCTATTTTGTTTGTGGGGCAATGAGGGTTAAGTGACTTGCCCAAGGTCACACAGCTAGTAAGTGTCAAGTGTCTGGGGTTGGATTTGAACTCAGGTCTTCCTGAATCCAGAGCCGGTGCTTTATCCACTGAACCACCTAGCTGCCCCCTTATTCCTATATTTATTGAAAAAAAGTTCTAGTCTATCCCCACTGTATATGATATTTCCTTTTTCTTTGAGATAGATGCTTTTTATGATATTTTAAAATCCCTCTGTCTATGCTTTATACAGTTTTAGAAGAAAAGTGTTGTAGTTTTTCAAAAGTCTTTTCTGTATATATTTTTTGAGAATAATTTGTGTAGTAATGGTACTAATTATTCTTTAAAAGTTTGGTAGAATTCTCCCATAAATCCATCAAGATTAGGAGGTGTACACATACACATACACAACTTAGGTAGTTCCTTTATAATTTGTTCTATTTCCATTTCTGAAATGGGATTATTTATGATTTCCATTTGGTCTTCTCTTAGTTTGAGAATTTTATACTTTTGAAAGTATTCTGTTATTTCTTTAGTTGTTCTCAGTTTTGTTAGCCTATACCTGTGCATAGTAAATTATGGTAATTCTTTTTATTTCTTTTGTTTTTTATTGTGTTTTCAGTTTTTTGTTTCCTATTCTGTTGATTTGGATTTTTTTGACCAAAGCCTGTTTAATCAAATTGGCTTATCAATTTTACTAGTCTTTTCAAATAACCAGCTTTTTGTTTCATTTGTCATTTCTATAGATTGTTGTTTCCAGTTTGTTTCTCCTCTAATTTTTGATATATGTCTTTTGTGCATATTTTGAGCTTGCTTATTTATTGGCTTTCTAATTTAAAGAAAAATTCCCATTTAGTTAATTAGTCATTTCTTTTTCTGTTTGTTAATGTATGCTTGCAGGCATGTGATTCTTCCCATGAGAACTGCTAGTAGTCTGCATCCCAGAGATTTTGGTCTATTTTTCATCATTATAATATTTTTCAAATAATTATTCATTGTTTATATGATTGGTTCATTGACCCACTTATCATGTAGGATTTCATTGCTAATTCTCCACTTTGGTAAATGTCTTTTGTTTGTGTAACCATGAATATATTACTATTTTTATTGTATTATGATCTGTAAAAGATGTATTTACTCTGCCTTTTTTGTAGTTGTTTACAAGATATCTATACCTCAAAACTGTTCATTTTTGAATCAAGTTTCTTGGGTGCTAACATATATATTCTTTAGCATACCCATTTAGAAGATGCCATGAATATATTAACTCCAGTTTCTCCAGCAATTTGTTCAACCTTAGATTTTCCCCTTTAATCTTTATGTTAGATTTATCAAAAACTGAGACTGAAATTTTCTGTCATAATTATATTAATGTCTCTGTCTTCTTGTAGTTGAATTAATTTTTCCTTTATCAATTTTAGTGCTCAGTTATGTGGAGCACATAAATATAATCCCAATATTGGTATTAGCTCCTCTCAGCATAGTGTAGTTTCTTTATCTTTTTTACTTTGGGGTTTTTTTGTGGGGCAATTGGGGTTAAGTGACTTGCCCAGGGTCACACAGCTAGTAAGTGTCAAGTGTCTGAGGCTGAATTTGAACTCAGGTCCTCCTGAATCCAGGGCTGGTGCTTTATCTACTGTGCCACCTAGCTGCCCCTTCTTTATCTTTTTTAAATGTTATTTTTTGCTTTGTCTAATTGCAACTCTTGCTTTTTTATTTGCCTGATACATAGTGATTTTTTTCTATACCTTAATTTGTATTTTAGATAGATACAGAGATAGATAGATAGATGATGGATGGATGGATCTTCTAAGCAACAGATTGTGAGGCTTCATTTTTTATTTCAAACTATTTTTTCACTTTATTGGATTTTTAGTCCATTTACATTTAAGTAATGAGAGATTTATAATTTCCTTCATTTGTCTCTAAAATTGTTTCCCCCATTATGATTTTCCCCCATCTTCTTCAGTATAAATAATACTTTGTCTCCAGTTATTTTAGCTTAATATACTTTAAAGCAATCCTATTCCCGATGGCTTTTTTCCTCATCTTCAAGAGCCTCTTCCACATTTGTTACTTCTTTCCCTAATGTTAGAGTTTTGCTAAACTTATTAATTACTTCCTTTTTTCTTTATTGTTTTTATCAGTTATTCAATTTTTTTAAAAATAAAATTCCTTGATTAAAATTCCCTTTCTCCTCCTGTTTAACTTGCTTTGTTCATTAGTTTTCAAATTTTTCTTTTCTACCTTTTTTCTAAA
This sequence comes from Dromiciops gliroides, assembly GCF_019393635.1. NCBI lineage: Eukaryota > Metazoa > Chordata > Mammalia > Microbiotheria > Microbiotheriidae > Dromiciops > Dromiciops gliroides. The sequence goes on from NC_057861.1 coordinate 482,420,581, forward strand.
AAGTATTTTCCCATCATTTTCTTCATTATTTATCTTTCCTTTCTGTTTATTCTAGACTTTTATTCTTTGATTCATGGTCCTAATGCATATTTACTCCTTTATTCTCTGTATTCCTCATGGAATTAAAGCTTCTATGGTACCTGTTTTGTCTTTCCTCTTCTAAACAATTTCTATATTATTTCCTTGTAAATCTTGCTGCCTAGTCTTTTTTTTTTTTGTTATCCCTCACCCTTATGAATTCTAATTCCAATATGTGGTATAAAGGATATTGTACCATGGTAGGAATTTTCCTATATTGCTAATTGTAGTTCTTTGTTAATTTTTACTTTCCCATGATCATTTTTCCCATTTTCCATGAAATCTTTTTCCTGGAACCTTACCCTCATATTCTTCTTGGTTTCAATTGCCCTAGGTGAAATTATTCCTCTTTTCCAGAAGCAGGATGAGTGGTCTTGCTAAGTACTAAATCCTTGCAGAAGATATTCATTTTAAGGTTCTTATCCTACTTTATGAAATATTTCTCCTCCTCAATGGAATTGTTCATCAGTGATACTCCCTCTCACCACTGAAACAAAATTTCTCCCTTTCTTTCTACCTTCTTTAATGCCTCCTTTTGCCTCCTTGCCCATTCTCCTGTAAGATCTCTTCTTGTGAGATTACAGGAACTATTTTTCCTTCATTTTTAACCTTTGATTTGGTTATGGTACATCACATATTAGCTTCTATCTTCTTCCTCACCTCTCTCCTTACATGTATCCTCTCATTCTATAATTTAGTCCCACAAAAATATTGTTTCACCTATAAGCAAAGCATTGTGAGGTTGAATAAAGGATGGTTAAGGACTATTTCTCCACAAACAACTATATGACTTCTGCTTTCACTCTTTTTCTTTCTGTACTTTTAAAAATAAATATCTTTATGGTCTCTGTTATTTTATTGTTGTTCTTGGTTGTTGTCTTAATTTACTGTATATTTCTGTTGCCTAGTTTATTTAAAAAGCAGATATCTTGTTCAGGTCTGGTTTTCTTTCTAGGAAGTCTTTAAATGGCTCTTTTATATTGAATGTGCACATCTTTTTTCATTAAATTGTTAAGTGCAAGTGTGCAGGATATGTCACCTCAGATTGGATTTTGAGCTCCTTTGATTTTCAGAGCATCACTTCATGTGACTTCTGATCAATTCAAAATAGTTTTGTTTTACTTGAATTTATTTTCCTTTATATTTGAAGGTCTTTTTTTCCTGGACACTTGAAAAATTTGTTGTTGATCATAGGAGTTGTTTATTTAACTACTATGTTTGGAGTTTTCAGTATCTTTTTTTTTCTGGAAGCAATCTATGGATTCTTTTGATTGGCACTTAGTTTTTAGTACCCAGATAGTGTGGGTAGTTTTCTTTATTTCTTATAGCATGGCATTCTGGGAAATATATAATCCTTAAGTTTTCTCTACATGTCCTGCTTTCAAGATCAATGTGTTTTGCTTGCATGGAAACCGTGTTTTTCCTTAAAGGCATTACTTTTGCTTTTCTTCTCCCAGATTGTTCTTTACTCCTGTATATTTGCATTTCTAAACAAGTATTTTCTCTTTCATCTCTTTAATAATACTTTCTACTTATATTTGAGTTTTTCTATCCTGCCAATTATTTCTGCTGTTTTCACAATTCTTAGTACTCTTTGAAAACATTCAGCATCATATTGCCATGGTTCTATGCTCTCCTGGAGAGAAACCTCTGCCACATCAGGTGTTTAATCATATCTCCTCATCGTGCCATATTTATCCATGGATATGTGAACTTGTTTAGCTGATCTGGAAGCTATATTCTCTTTTGCTATTAATATTTTTCTTGTTGATTTATGTGCTTATCCTCAAAGTATTTTAGTTTTCCTCTTCTTGAAATCTTTGGTAATTTCATTCTTTAAAAAAATTTTTTGTTTGTTTGTTTTTTGGCGAGGCAATTGGAGTTAAGTGGCTTGCCCAGAGTCACACTGCTACTAAGTGTTAAGTGTTTGAGGCTGGATTGGAACTCAGGTCCTCCTAAATCCAGGGCTGGTACTCTATCCACTGTGCCACCTAGCTGCCCCTAAAATTTTTTATAGCATTTTGTTTCTTTTAATTACATGTAAAGATAAATTTTCATATTCATTTAAAAGTTCTGAGTTTGAGATTTTCTCCCTCCCTCCCCCACCTCCCCATTCCCTAAGATGGTAAGCAATTTTATGTAGGTTACATATGTGTAATCATCTAAAGCATTTTTTCATATTAATCATGTTGTAAAAGAAAAAACAGACCAAAAGAAAAAAAATGAAGTGAAAATATTATGCGTCAATTTGCATTCTCAGTCTTTTTCTTCTTTTACATTCTTCTATCATTAATTTTGACTCCTTCCCCTTTGATTGCAATTTTCCTGGGGGCGGTCTAGCCTTCAGGCTTTCACAAAGTCATCTCGGCCTCCGCCAAACATGGTAGTTTCTTACCAGTCTATCTGTCTTCAAGTGACTTCTTGGAGAACATATCTGGCCCTAACTGGACACTAGGCTCTTTCTTTCAGGGTTATCAGAATGTCATACTTCTGTCCATTTCAGCTCCTTCCAGTCCTAAATTCTTTGCCTATGCTCTGTTATAGCACAGCACGCTGCCTAATTGCTGTCCCAACAAAAATGTAGAAGCAAACTTATGACTTGGTTGGTTTTCCTCAGTATGTGATGTAGGAGGTGAATGGGGGTAGGGATGAAGAGGTTAAAGTCGAATTCTGTTGTGAGCCTATTTTTTCTATGCGGCAAGGAAGGCAGTGGATGGGGTTGAGGGTAGATGTTTGTGTAGGTGTGTGTGGGGGGGGTGTTGAATGAGTGAGTTAGGGGCTAAGGATTGCTTTTTTTTCCTGCCATTAGTTCATTGGATCATTACCTCATTAGGGTTCTTGGTATCCAAATCCATGGGGTTAGCTAAAAATGCTTTAATTCACATATAATTCTTATTTTGGAGAAGTTTGAGAGGCAATGTGGATGTCTAATCCTCCATAATGTTGGTTCCATGATTCAGAAGTCAACTCCATGCATTTTCCCTGGCTTAAATCCCCATGTCCAGAATTCTCTTTCTTCCTCTCTGCCTCTTGGCTTTCTTCAAGTCCCAGTTGAAATCCAACTTTCTTCAAGAAGTCTTTTCCAATCCCTCTTAATGCCAATTTGTGCCCTCCCTCTGTCGATTTATTCTGAAAACATCTTATTTGTAGTTTCTTGAGATTGTCTTTTGCTTTTTGTATCTTTAGCATTTAGCACAATGCTTGTCACATAGTAGGTGCTTAATAAATGCTTGTTGACTTGATTTGGGCAGCTTAATGTGTACACATGGGTCCTGCTGCAGAGAAACAAAACTGCCCCAATCAATTGCTATTTCAGGCAAGATGTTTGGGACATCTTTCCCAAATCATCATACCCACTATGACCTTTTAGAGCTATAAGAAAGAGGGCTTTGCTCTGATCAATGTTCTATTTACCCCTAACAATGGTTAGGGGTTTTTAGAAAAGCTGTACAACTTTTTCTAAGGTTTCAGTTTATACTCCATTAGTCTCAACCTGAAAATTCACAGGGAAGAATAGCTGACTTAGTTCTGGTTCTCACCAAATTTCCTAAATTGCTCCATTGCCACTGAGATGAGCCAGAGGTCTTGGCATGAGATGACCCAAATTGGTCTAAGTTCTCTCAGGTACCAGACTGACTTTCTGTTTCATGATAATCATACTTCATGTAGGTGAAACTCACCTAGCTATAGATTTCATTAGAAAATATCTCAAATTTGACACCAAGCTACTTTTCATTTGATGTTATGTTTTCGACTGGCCAGGGCAAGCTTCCAACCTCTGGCCTGAGCAGATGTCCCATGAAATAAACTGCCCTGGGAGATAGTGAACTCCCTCCCCTTCACTGATGGTACTTGGGCAGATCCTAGATGGCCATCTGTCAAGCGCCTTGTAGAAGGGTTTGTTTCTTCATTAAATGTGAAATTGGACCAGATAACCTCTGAGTCTTCCCCCTCTCCAACTCCAATCATTTGGGGATTCTAGGTCTAGTAAGAAAAGGTAGAACTCTATCTCACTACCTCCTATTGTGTGAAAAGGCTAGATTGTAAATTTAGCATTAGATTCTTCTCTCCCTTCATGTACATAAATCCCATTAACATTAATGGAAGTTATACATGTGCCCCAAGGGAAGCATAGACCTCTAATTAGTGAGAATCAAGACCCTTGGAGATGAGGATTTTCAACACTGCCCAGTGCAGTTGGGGAATCCTCTTCCATATCACTCCACTGGGTGGTAGCAAAGTCCTATGTTGTAGCTTTTTCTTTGCTTCTGGGAAAAACAGGTCTATTTTTCTTTGTTTTGTTTTTATTTCTTATTTACCACAGTTTAAGATTTTTTTGCATTTTGATTTTTTAATTAAAAGAATTTTTTTTATTTCTATCTCTCCCATAGCCAATTTGAAAGAAAAAAGAGAGTCTTGACATTTCCTTCAGAAATATTTTCTCTTTAACTGAAAACAAACAAACAATTGAATTAGGTAGTCCAGGATCTCCCCTAAAATTTCCCTCCCTCCTTCTTTTCTTCCTTCCCTCTTTCCTTCCTTCTTTTCCCCTTTTCTTCTCCTCCATCTTTTCTTTATATGACAATTTGTTATTAATACGATAATATAATGTCAGTTGCTGATTTAGGAGATATTACTCTACTTTCAATATCAATCAGTCTCTAATATTATTCCAATTTGCCCCATGATCAAATAAGTGCTGCCTTTTGGATAGTGATAACAAAGCATTTCCACTTTCTATAAGCCAAAGAGAATGAATTCTATATCCATATATAAAATAGCATGATATTCACAAATGGGATAACATTTTTTGTCAGTAGAATGCAAGTCAAGGCAGGTTGACAGGACTGAGTAAAGGGTTGAAATTGTTAGCTCTTGGCTCAGGAAAGGGAACATCCCTAAAAGCCATTGTCATCTGTTCAGGGAAAAGGTATTTTCATTCAAGGGAAATACTGCCTTAGGTTTCTCCTAGAAGGAAGAAGCTCCCTATACACATTTTACATGAAAACAAAACAAAACAAAAAAACATTGGTGAGAAATAAACAAAAGCAAAAAAAAGATATAGGAACATGATGTTTAAAAAGATACATAAAGAGACCTGGGTAAGAAAGAAAAATTGTAGGTACATATCAAGGAAATTTGCTTTCCTCTTCAATGCACGTTAGCATTTTATAGAAATATATTCCTCTTCTGCCATCTGCTGACGATGATCTATAACTGCAGCCGATCTCCAGTCTGACCTGAAAAACAGTGTTGTTTTGATGATTGGGAGATTTTCTAGATACCAATGGGGGTTTTGGTGTACAATGTGACTTTCTGGTCTGCCCAAGGGAGCACAGAGAATAGCATGAGCCAATGTCATAATTGGAGAAGCAGTCGACCCTATTTTATGTGAGTATGTGCTTATTTTTTATTTGAAGGACTATGTAATTAAAGAACAGATGTGTGTCTCTGCTTGAGCTGCAAGCTATGGCACCAAGGGGCACTTGGAAATTCCCCAGTCCCAAGCAATTTCTTGAATGTGTAGGACACAATTAAAATCTCTGTCAGGGTAAACATGTTCTTCGCTAACAGAGTGTAGTGTTGGTTTATCTTTCCTTTTCTGTGTCTACCTAGAAGCCAGTATTTCTGAAGAATAGAAAAAACAAACAAGATCATGAGAATTCATACTTTCTATTGGGGTTCCCAAGATTTGATCCTGCCCTTTCATAGCTTTTCTAGGAAATTGTAAAATTTTCCTGATCCGGGATCACTCTCTTTATTCTCCATGTGGAGATGTAATGCACAACACAACAAAGATTCAAGGAACCAAAGGACTGAGATGTGAAATGAGCTACTATCAGAGATCTTAATGTTGAAATTTATTCCAAAAATGGTATCATGCTTGATAAAGCTCTTCAGCAAAGATGGCTAAGTTGATGAGAAGGTAGAAATATGTCTACACCTTTTATATGACTATGGTCAACAGAAAGACTGACAATGTTTTGACATCTTCATATACCTGAATTTTGAACTGGCTTTGATGTTGAATGGATCTCAAAATAGATAGACACTGGGAGTATCAAGTAAACTAAGCCTACATCTCAAAAACCTATTTAGATGTAGCATCATACAGAGATTAAAGAAGATTGGTTGCATCGAGGATTTGTTTTTTACCATTTGCTTGTTCCAGGATATGATGATAATAACAATAATAATAATCCCAATAAAACCCAACCCATCCTCCATTTTGTGAAGGGGTTAGGGAAAGGCAAAGACAAAGTAAGGAAATGGCAGTCAGAGTGAGGTACGGCTGGGATTTTGTATACATTGAAATTATGATGGTACCTTTCAAGGCCAGAAACCCTGGCATATTGGCAATTGGATTTTAGAAATACCACTGATTGGGTTAGCACCCCAGTCCTATGGAATTTTGGGGAAAAAAGTTTTATGACCTGAAACAAAATAGTAGGCCATTTATACTGTAAAGGCCTAAAATTTTAGCTATGATGTCTAAAATCTATTGAATGATCGCCTTAAATTAGAAGCTTTAGCAAGAGTTTAGACTTATAAGTATTTATTAAAGTGCATCAGAAGTTGGTGAGGAGAGAGAGAGAGGTAAAAATCTAACTATCTCTAAGAGCACCCCACATCTCACCCACCAAAGCTGAGGTCAGGAACGCGAAGAGGCCACTCCCTCCTCGGCTTCTCCCCGAAGCCCCTGTGAAACTGGAAACAGGGCCGTCCACACACACACACAGCTCCAAGTTAATTGGCTGGTAGCTCTGATTGACAGGACCCATGAGCAAACATCACTTCCTGATGCCAAACTGACCTTTGAAACCCCAGAAAAGGTCACTTCCAGATGCTAAAATCACATGGTTTCCAAGTCACATGCTTTCTCTTCATGGTGGAGCTTCCCTGCAATATCCTTCTCAACAGGTTGGTAGCTGATACTGAACATACCCATCATAACAGAATGCATTCTCCTCCAATATTTGACAGAAAGTATGTATCTGCAGTGTTTCCAAGGTAAGAACCATAGGAGGAAAGATGGAACTATGAAATGATAATCATAAGGGCAAGTGTCAAAAATAACCATGGCACATGTGACTTAAGGGAACTATTGAAGGTATATGCAAAGGTATTGGAAAATTACATCAATAGCTAGTTGGGCAGAATAACACTCAAGCAGCATATTACAATACAACAAAAATTCAAATGATCAAATAAGACATATAAAGCTTGCACACTGTTAACCAAACAATTACATCAGAGGAAGGTAACTAAAACTCTAGCCTCTCTAAAAAACTGGAAAGTGGTAGAATTAGAAAACAAATAAAACTACTGGCTTAAATGCTTCAGAGAGGTACAGAAATTGTTAGCAAAGCACTTTAACTGTTTCCTTTCATATGCAAACCTAATCCCTTCTCTCAAAAACAACAAAAAAGCATATATCTGTTATTAAAGATGAGAATTTCCACCTCCTTACAAATGTAAACCACTTGCACGATTGTATACTTTATAAAAATCATTCAGTTTTTGCTAAAATATATGTATGCTATTTTACATATATACATATTCATACTACTTTTTATTATAAATACATAAGAATACATTTTATATATGCTTACAAATATGCATATATACATATACAAAAGTAATATAGTCTTTGTATACATACATAGCGTATACATAGTGCATATATGGCTATGATTATACACATATGCATATGTGTTACATGTGTGTTTATACATGCACACACTTACAAAAAAGACCTATATTGACTGATAAGCAAAAATGAGTGTCTTAGGACTGTTAAGAGCAACTTATTATTTATTCAGTAATTGTAGAACAAAGGTCTTAAAGACACTATAAAATTTATACTGTTTTTGCAGATTATCATAAAGATTCTGACTCAGTTCCTTAGTCAAGGTTTATTAATATACTGAAAATATATAAAGTAGACCCAGATATAAAGAAAACATTGGAGTACTTAATTTCTACAACACAAATTGTTCTGTATTTAAAACATGTCACCAGCTAAATAAAGTCAAGAAGAATGGACATAAAACATGGCATTTTTCAGGGAAACAAATTTAAGTCCATAATAATTCAGCTTAGACACAAGTCTATTATAATCTCTCCTAAATAGAACTAAGTATGACTTACAAATTAAAGAGGGCATTGAACTAAGACACATTATTAATCTCTTGTACATGGATGAAATGGAGCTATATTACTCCAATGGAAAACACATTAAACAACTCCTTTGTCTCATGGAATCTTTCTCCAATAATTTCAAAATATCATTTGGACTCAATAAATGTAATATTCTAAATATACACCAAGATAGAGCCTGAGCTAGGTATGTGTATATGTGTGTGAATGTGTGTATGTATGTCATCTAGGTGTCATATAGGGTATATATACACACATATATGTAGAAAGACATACATATCTAAATAGATAACAAATATAATATACATATATTCATATACTATGCATATGAATATAGACCTAAAAATATTCTGGAGAAAATTATCAATGAAATGAACTGTACACAAATCATTAAAACTAATGTACACACACACACACAAAACAATTAAATGTTTTATCATGAACTAGAAAATCACCAACAATCATGAAATTTTTCATACTCAGAGGGTTGGCAACTGAGAATTGTACATAGAACTACACAATTTACTTGTTGTTCCTTTAACATACATTCAATTTAACATGGTAGCACCAACTTTTTTCTGCTTGTTTGTATTCTCCTCTAACCACCTTTGGTCTCTTCTATTTGTCTTTAAATGCTTCTTTGATACTCTTTTCTCCTCTCTCCCCTGTTTCCTCTCTGTCACTCTGTCTCTGTCTCCTGTCTGTCTCCTTCTGTGTCTCTGTTTCTGTCTCTTTCAATACTCTAGTCAACAAGTCAGTCAAAAAGTAATTTTTCTGTACTTACTCTGTCTCTGTCTCGCTGTTCTTTCTGTCTCTCTTTCTGTCTCTCCCCTCCCCCCCACCAATTAGATACTACCCTATGAACACACAATATTTGGCCCTAGGCAGGACACTTCACAACAAGTCAGTTAAATAGCTTTTATTGTTGTTCAGTTGTTTCAATTGTGTCTGACTCTTCATGGCCCCTTTTGGGGTTTTCTTGGCAAAGGTACTGGAGTGGTTTGACATTTCCTTCTCCAGGTCGTTTTACATGGTAAAACCAAGGCAAACAGGGTTAAGCAACTGGCCCAGGGTCACACAACTAGTATCTGAGGCCAGAAGACTCATCTTCCTGACTCTAGGCACAGGGCTCTATCCATTATTGCACCACCTAATTGTCCTTACAAAGCATTTATTATGTACTTTTTATGTGCCAAACAATGTATTAAACTGGTAGAACACAAAGGAAGGCAAAAAGACAGTCCCAGTTCTCAAGGAGCTAATGTTCTGTTTGTTTGTTTATTTGTTTTGTGGGGCAATGAGGGTTAAGTGACTTGCCCCAGGTCACACAGCTAGTAAGTGTTAAGTGTCTGAGGCCAGATTTGAACTCAGGTCCTCCTGAATCCAGGACCAGTGCTTTATCCACTGTGCCACCTAGCTGCCCTAGGAGTTAATATTCTAATAGAGAAGAGAACATGAAAATAATTGTGTGCATACAAGATATATAAAGAGCAGGTGGAAAGACACTAGCTGTCCCCTGGAAACTGAATAAAAGTTTCCTATAGAAAGTGGGTTTTGAGCTCAGTCTTCTAACTATGGCGAATGGGTGGGACTCAAATCATCTTAAGTACAATAGTCATTTTCTCTCTGCCCGAGATCATACTTTATCCTCTCAGGGTCTTCTCTGATGGTTTGCCTCCTGCCTGTCTGCCTGTCTGCCTGCTACATCTTAGGCTCCCTTTCTGGATCCTTAACTATGCATCACTCTTAGGTCTGTGCCAGGGCTCTCTCCTGAGGCATCCTTCTCCTCTATATATTTTTTAGGAGCCTCATCAGCTACTTCTATGTATATGACTCCCAAATCTCTTTATCTATCCCTTGTGTCTCTCTTTGTTGCAGTCCCAGATGACCATCTGCCTGCTAGGCATCTCTACCTAAAAGCAATAAGATATATTGGCAAGAATACTCACTCTGGAATCATTGAACCCAGATTAATATCTCATTTCTGATGCTGACCACCACTATGACCTTGGGCAACTCAATTGCCCCCCTCCTCGCCCCCCGCCACCTCCAAGCCTGGACCATATCCACTGCCTTCTGTCCACTCACACTATCACCCCACCACCAAGTTCTTTTTTCTTTTTTCATGCTAGGAACTCTAGTCAGACACATCTGCACAAAGCAGGAGGTCCTTCTTTGATTTTTGACCCTAAACAAACCTAACACCTGTCAAGGAATATAGCCTCCCTAGGACTTCACTTCCCTTGGTGGGGACAGGAAAATGAAGTTTATTCAGATTTATTGTCTCAACCATAAAGTTCCTTTTATATTTTATAATCATACCTGACAAATAAAAAATGACTAGGAACAAGGCCAAGATGAAATGATGACAAATGTGAAGTGGATATTTTTTAAGGGATACAATTTTGTGATTTTTAACTGTGTCATTGGAACTAAATAATAACTAACAAAGTAATGTCAAATAGGTTCAGCCCCCTACTCTGATGCCCTACCTCTTATAATGAAGAAATGTTATTTATTAGTTATGTAACACTGGGCAAGTCTTTCTCCCCGGACACCAACATTCTCATATGTAAAAGAATGGGGTTTGAACTAGATAACCTGATAGATTTTAGTTTTAAGTTCCTGTGAGTCTAAGACTTGCAAAAATTAGCAACCACTTGTATGCAACAATAAACATGTTGAAGTCCTTAAAAACATGGTATTCCCTTAAGTAGGCTTAACCTGTCCCAGGGAATGTTTAAAAATATATAAGTGTGGGGCAGCTAGGTAGCACAGTGGATAGAGTACTGGCCCTGGATTCAGGAGGACCTGAATTCAAATTCGGCCTCAGATCCTTGACACTTACTAGCTGTGTGACCCTGGGCAAGTCACTTAACCCCAATTGTCTCGCCAAAAATATATATATATATATATATATATCTGTGTGTGTATGCATGTATACATTATATACATATATATATACATACATACATACATACATATATATATTTGCAGGGCAATGGGGGTTAAGTGACTTGCCCAGGGTCCCACAGCTAGTAAGTGTCAAGTGTCTGAAGTCAGATTTGAACTCAAGTACTCCTGAATCCAGGACCGGTGCTTTACCCACTGCACCACCTAGCTGCCCCCATTATATACAATTTTTAAAGTAACAAGTTTTCTTTTAATCATTCTGTTTCACTACAATGTTATTTGTGTCCACATATTATATGGATTCCTCATGATGAACTTATCCTGGAGGTTTTTTTTTTTCATCCACTGCTACTTTTTCATTTTGTTGAATAGTTTAATCCATTCACATTTAGGGTTTTTAGAGTTAGATTTATGTTTTCCTCATATTTTTATTTTTAAAATATCTCCTACTTTTATTTTAATCAATTCAATGTTTTTTACTTTAAATTTTATTAAGCTCTTGAATTTTCATAATTTCAATTTTGTTATTTATTTGTGAACTTTTTATTTGTAATTGTTCAAAGGTGCTGGGGTTGTTTTTTTGTATGCTTACTTCAATGATTTTTTTCCTCTCTTTTATTGATGAAAGCATTTAGAAATATAAATTTTCCTTTCAGAATTACTTTACCTGCATTATGTCAGTTTTGGTATTTTATGTCATAAATGTCATTTTCTTTTATGGAATTTTCTATTATTTCTATTATATTTTATCAGTTCTTTGGAATTACATTATTTGTCCTAATATCTAATTTACTCTGTTATTTAATTATATTCAATTATTTTTATTCTTTCTCTGAAGGCCCATTATTTGCATTTAATAATTGCTAGAAATCTATTATTTTTTTCCAAAGTTTTATTTCAGTTTAACTTCTTTCTAGTTTATTTTTTAGTTAGGATTGTATTGGTTTGAAAGGGATACATTATGGTCCTTTCTACTTCCAATTCAATTAACTTTTTATTCCACTGTCTAGATGTGGTATGATTAGTAGTAGTAGTAGTAGTAGTAGTAGTAGTAGTAGGCTTCTACCAGTCACAGACGACCATGGATCAGCACCTTGAAGAGCCACAAGCCACAGTGTGGCTGTGAAGTCCGATATGGGAGCCTCAGCTCCTGCTGCAAAGAGGACATTGGAAAACTGCACTCTCTGTTACCCATCGGTTCCTGCGTCTCATTCGTTTTTCCTCCCGAGCTTGAAGGCCCATCTCAGCTTGGTTTGCTTGAATCAAGCCCAGAAACTGAATAGTATGAGCAAGGCCTATCTGGTACTGAGTACAATGTACCAGACCAGGCTCTTTCAAGGGACTTCAAGGCAATCCCAGAGCTGGGGGTCTCTCTAGGGACTTCTTCTTGTCTTTGGGATCTCTCTACTGTAGGGTCTATGTTGCAGGAGTCCTTCCCCTCTGTTGCTAAGCTTAGGGACTCCTCTATTACCAGACTCTTACCACAAGCTTTAGGGACTACTTGGACTGAATTTTGCTCAGGGTCTGTCTCCCACAGCTTAACTTGGTCACTAGTTCTAAGTTAGACCCCACCTGGAGCATCTCAAGGCTACTCTTCCTGCCAGGCTAGACCCATCTACCCTGACTACCCTAAGATTTTTCTTTAGAGCAGGAAACCATTTGTGAGTTTGGTCAAGATCCAGTAGGAATTGTCTTATGCTGGACCCAACCCAAAGTTGTCTAAAGTTGCCTTCCTGCAGTCCTGCCCTCAGGGAAGTCTTGGAATTGGCTGGGCCTGGGCACTCAGGCAGGGAGTGCTAGAACTGCTTTGATGGCTCCAGTGATGGTTTCCTTTGTTCCATCATCTCATCTGTGCTTTGCTTTCAGCAAAGTCCAAGAGCTTAAGCAAAGCTCTCAACTTCCCAAAACTTTTCCAACCCCATAGTTCTGACCCTTATCATCCCTTGATTAGACAAATATCATATACTCTTTTTTTTTCTTTTGTGGGGCAGTGAGGGTTAAGTGACTTGCCCAGGGTCACACAGCTAGTTAAGTGTCAAGTGTCTGAGGTCGGATTTGAACTCAGGTCCTCCTGAATTCAGGACCGGTGCTTTATCCACTTGAGCTACCTAGCTGCCCTGATGATAGTTCTTAAAACAATCATGTAGCAACTCTTTATAGATTGTATTCTATATGCTTAGAACTACAAAGGAACAAAATGTATATTTAAGATGTGGTTCTTATTCATAAATTGTAGAAATAATACAAATACACATGAACTAGCAAATTATACAGGCCAGTATATATTTAACTTCTAAATTATACAGTAGCTGACTTGCTGTAGTGCTCGAAAGCTTACAAAGATTTTTTTCAAATCTTACTCATTATAAAAAGTATTATTTTAAAAGTTTTAAAAAGCATTATTATTAGTCTTATTAAAATAATTATAAATCATATAATCATAAACATCACATTACGTATTTAATATGAAATGAACATATATAAATAATTACATGATTTTACGTCAGTTATTATACTTTATTACAAATGTCATTTATATAGTTGATAAGTGCAAGAAGTTTATTTGATTCAATTCCATAAGCATTTCTTAAGTATATACCAATCAGTGCTAGAAGCTGGAGATTCAAAGACAAAAATAATATAGTCCCTTAACCTCAAGAAAATCCCATTCTGCCAAGAGAGAAACCAAATGTATACAGATAAATACATGCAAAATACTTACAAAATAAACCCAAAGTAGTGTGGGGGAGATGAGGAATACTAATAATTGGAGTACTCAGGAAAGGGAGTGTCACTTTAAAGGAGCCTGAAGGAAATAAGGAGGAGGAGGAGGAAAGGGTTTTTTTTCAGAATGGGAATGTCATTAAGGTTCTCTAAACCAAAAATGTTGATGCTTTGGGCTAATAGAATTCCTATCTAAACTGCCAAATGAACTTATCAAGATAATTCCTTATTCCATTCATAATTTGGTTCTCCTTCACTTATAGCCCTTAGAAAGCTACCTCTGGCTTCAAGGTAGGCTTTGGTCTCAGCACCCACTCAAAAAACTCCCAGCCTAAAAGATCAAAAGAATGTTGTTCATGGGCTACACACTCAAGTCACTTTCTTCTCCACCAGCCCCATGCCTACCATGAGAATCCCTTTTAGGAACTCACTTTCACTACTTGTAAATGGGTTAGTTCATATCCACTCCACACATCGCTGTAGTCTTGGGGGGGGCAGGCTTTCCTGAACAATATTCAGACTATTGTCATCTCACTGTCCTCACTCCTTTTCGTTCTACTTCCTTCTTGAGTGCTGGCCTTGGGATCAAGAAGATCAGTTCAGTCCTGACTCAGACACTTAAAAGTTATGTGATCCTCAACAAGTCACCTAAACTCACTGTAGTCTCAGTTTCCTCATCTATAAAACGAGAGTAATAACACGTAACTCATATGATTGTTGTGAAGATCAAATGAAATAAGATATAAAGCACTTTGCAGGCCTTAAGTGCAATATGAATAAGATTGTTTTTATTAATGTTAACAATACCATAACATTAATAATTTTCAGATGCTGGAAATATTCATCGTCCATTGCCTGGTGACGTCTCATACTAATGAGCCGAACTTAGAGATATGCCCCATCTGTATAGCTTCATGAGTTCATTTCATATTAAATTTGTGCCAAGCCCAGCAGTGGGTCTCAGCAAGGGTAGAGAGTTTATACAGATACATTTGTTCTCCTACATGAAATTTTTTGCACTTTAATTTTTTTTTAATTTAAATTTTTTTTTTTGCGGGGCAATGGGGGTTAAGTGACTTGCCCAGGGTCACACAGCTGGTAAGTGTCAAGTGTCTGAGGCTGGATTTGAACTCAGGTCCTCCTGAATCCAGGACCGGTGCTTTATCCACTGCACCACCTAGCCGCCCCATCTTTTTGCACTTTAAAAAGGCTCAGGATGAAATAAAATTCCAAAGTGCATTGACTTTCTTGTAACAACATTGTAATATGTCATCCTCATATACATAAACATTTCCTTCTACTTATGTAAGAGCCTTAACATCCCATTGTTCCAAGATAAGACTGAACTGAATGCAAAAAGTGCACAGTATGCCACTTACTAAACCTGTTACCTAAATGGGAGCCATCTGTTTTAAGCCTCAAACCTAAACCAATGCAATCATTTTCACTTCCATTTGTGACTGGAATGCCTTACTTTATTTTTTAAAGGCTCTACCCAGTTGGAATTTAAGACTATCTGATTACTGATGACTTAGTCAATCTGATTTCTGTGAGGTCAGGGTTAATCTGTTGCAAGGTTCTGACCTTCTGCTTTTGTTTAATGTGGCTTGCCAAGATTAAAATGGGATTAGGGCTCATCGGCAGGCAAAAATAGCATTGGCACAAGAAATCTTTCAACTGCTTTTCAAGACCTTCTAGAATTGTCTGCATATGATTCTATAATGTCAGAGGAGGCTCTGCCTACATAGTTATGTATAAAAAACTGGGACAACCTATGCCCTGTGTCTGAGATTCTGTGTCTAGGATCACAGATTTAGAGTTGAAAAAGTTCTTAAAGGAAATTTAGTCCAAACATCTCATTTTAGACATGAGGAATCTGGGGCTCCGAGAAAATTTGTTTAAAGGTTGAGGTTCATATAGGTAGTAAGGAACAGTCTCCTTGTTTGACCCCATGACCTCCTACTCCAAGCCTAGTGTTCTTTTTGCAGTGTCAGGCTGGCTCTTTTGAGTAATTTTTCCAGTCTTCACAATGACTTTACCATGATCCATGCATAGTTCCTTTGCTTTGACATAAAGACTTTCCTGATCCCCACCACACTCCTGCTGCTGCTAGTGCCCTCCTCTCTAACTACTTTGTATAAATTCTGTCTATATTATATATATACATATATATTATATTTATTCTGAATACACACATATATGTACATTTTTGTCTCAGGTAATAAAATATTAGCACCTTGAGAATAGGGATCATTTCATTTTTTGCATTTATATCTCTGGTGCCTAGAACAATATCTGGCATATCATTGTTTAGTCATTTTTTCAATCATGTCTGATGCTCCCTGACCCGATTTAGAATCTTCTTTGTCAAAGATACTGGAGTGGTTTGCCATATCTTTCGCCACCTCATTTTACCGATGAGGAAACTGAGGCAAACAAAGTGAAGGGACTTGCCCAGGGTCACATAGCTAGTAAGTGTCTGAGGCCAGATTTGAACTCAGCTGATTCTCCCTGACTTTAGACCTGCCCTTTTATACCTGTTCTATATAGACTCCCTCTTTACATTAACAACAGGCTCTCTGAGTGGGAAAATGTACCTGCAACACCCTTTAAGCTTAACTTGCATTATTCATATTTCTCCCTCATTTTCTTAAGTTTAGACAGTCAACAAAACAATACATCGAGCTCTGATTTATAGCATTTCCCAGTTACAGAGGTGTAAATGCTCACACTGAAAATTTAACAATTGGCTTAAAGAGCAGTTGGAGCTGACTCCAGCACACCCCTAATGCTATGTTCCTAAATCCAATCTTAATGACTCTAACATCCCTCCCACTTCTAGAGCTATGATCTGTTTACATGTTGTTTCCCCTATGATCTGCACTCCTCAGGAGAACTTAAGCTCCTTATAAACGGAGACTTGTTTCACTTGTTTTCACACCCACAGGGTGGGCATTTAATGAAGACTTTTTGAAAAACTACTCAAAAGTTTATCTATTCCATTTTTCTCTAAGTGCCAGAGAAATTAAATGGTTTCCTGTCCGTTTTTGTCCATTTTTGTTCAGTCATTTTATTCGTGTCTGACTCTTCAGGACCTCATTTGGTGTTTTCTTCACAGATACTGGAGAGGTTAACCATTCCCTTCCCCACCTCATTTTACAGATGAGGAAACTGAGGTAAACAGGATAAAGTGACTTGTCCAGGGTCACACAGCTAGTAAGTGTCCATGGCTGGATTTAAACTCAGGTCTTCCTGACTTCAGCCCAGGGCTCTATCCACCACACCACTTAGCTGCCCTTGTTCTCAACTACTCCCTTCTAATAGCTATAACTTTGATCATACTATCTTTCAAGGCAGGAGAAATCAGTCTCTTTACTCCTACCTCTCCCCTCACACTTCTCAAAAGGATGCAGACCCTCTTCCCTTCCTTCGAGGCATTACACAGATGCTACTTCCTCCATGGAGCCTTCCCTGATTACTCCCTCATCCTCCATCAGAGAGATTCCTCCCCCACAGTCCTTCCTGCCTAGTTCAAGATAATCTTTCCCTCCTCAAAATTTCTCATCGAACATTGCTTGACTCTCCCCATGAAAATTATCTTATCCTTGCCTATATTAGAGCAATTCATATATATGCCTTTTCCCTTGCACAAGCACCACTTGGTAACATCCTTGAGAAATGTCTGCAAAATTCATTTGCAGGAAACCTGTATTTTTATTTTTATGCCACTAGATGGAGAAGTGATCTCACTCTGGTTGGCTGCTGCCTGCCTACATTACCCCAAGATACCCTTACTGGGCCTCTCAGGAATAGACCTAGGATAAGACTTCGTGAGAAAGATGCTGTCAGTTTGCTGGGTTGGTCTGGGTGATTCAAACCTCCCTAGAAACATAACAGACTTGCACTCTCTTCTCAAGTTTAGTTTATTCTGAGTTTTCTCACAAGAGTCATGACAAGTATGCCCTAGTAAATGTAGGAGGTGGCTTGCAGTGGAACGGTGTTACAAAATTGGGCAGAAATATAAAAAAATTAGGATGTCAGATGTGCTAAAAACCATAGAGGAAACTAACCTGTTAATTAAAACAGTAGTTGTGAGTAAAGGTTCACACTTTTATAAAGCTTTAATTTCTTCAAGAAATAATAGCACAATTAGGTCTTAAGGAGGAAAAAAATCCCTCTTCTTTTGATTGTCTTGAGAGCTACCTGGGAAGGAAATCTAGCACCAGTTGAATGAGTTATTGAATATTGGTAGGCTTTGTTGTTGAGTGTTTCAGTTGTGTCTGATTCTTCCTGAACCCATTTAAACTTTTCTTGGCAAAGATACTGGAATGGTTTGCCATTTCCTTCTCCAGCTCATTCTATAGATGAGCAAACTCAGGCAAACAAGGTGAAATGATTTGCCCAGGGTCACACAGCTAGTAAATGTCTGAGGTGGGATTTGAACTCATGAAGATGAATGTACCTGGTTCCAAGACCAATGCTCTATCCACTGTGCCACCTAGCTGCCCATTTGTAGGTAGGGACTATTTAAAATTACATTTTAAAGTTGGCAAAAAAATATTACTTATCCCTAAATCAATATGCACCAATATCTCTGCCTCAGGAATCTGAAGGTGATAAAAAGAAATCTAATTGTGTTAGCAACAGACATCACAGTAAAGGATTTGGGGCGGCAGGGCAGGGAGAGCAACAGGTGCTCATCACTAATACTGGGAAGGAGCAGGGATGTAAGTTATTTTTGTATTGCTTGCAAAGCTGGTGTAATCTGGTCAGACTTATGATAGGCATGATAGAGTCCAGACTCATGATGGAATCATTTATTAAATGCCTACTATGCATCAGGCACTGTGCTAAGGGCTTTACAAATATTATCTCATTTGATCCTCACAATAATCCTGGGAGGTAGGTGCTATCATTATTCCCATTTTACAGTTGATGAAACCAAGGCTGGCAGATTGTGACTTGCCTACACAGTTAGCAAGAGTCAGAAGCCAAATTTGAATTCGGATCTTCAAGACTCCAGACCTAGGGCTCTATCCACTATAACAGAAATAGATCATGTGACACTTCTCAGTTTCCAACCCCACCTCCAAACCCCACACTCAGACTCCTTACATACTCAATGACAGTCTCTGGAGATAGGTCACAAGTATGCCAAGAGAAGACCCGAAGAGTAATGATATGGCCTACAAACTAAGGCTTCTACCATATAATTAATCCTCTATCACCATGAAACATTGTTGAGCAGTAGAGAACTTTAGGAAAAATTCACTATGAGGAAGAAAAAAAAGCTGGGTAGTTTGTGCACATGACATTTCTACAGAATCCCACCCACAAATAACAGCTGGGCTGGGCGACTGTGATCTGTGACTAGAACATTCTAAGGTCACAGGTACTGAGACATTCAGACCTTGGAATATTAGCATACTGCCCAGCTTGGTTATAAAAAGACAAAATTTGAGAGCTCCCTATGATCATGCCTCCCTTTGATCTTCTGAACAATAGGAAGCAATTATTTGCAACTTGGAAGTGTATTAAGGATGAAAGAAAGCTCTTTTGGGCCACTGGATACCACTTAGTAAATTACATATTCAGCATTTAAAAAGCACTAAAATGTGTCCAATGGCTTGATAACATTCCTGCCTTTTCAAGGTAGTGAGTTTTCCTCTGACTACTATACAGTGGCATGTTTAAAGATTTAGCTAGGAAATCCATTGAGGTATGGGAACTATTTATTTTTTGTTTTGCTTTGTTTTGTTTTGTTTTGTTTTGTTTTGTTTTGTTTTGTGGGGCAATGAGGGTTAAGTGACTTGCCCAGGGTCACACAGCTAGTAAGTGTCAAGTGTCTGAGGTCAAATTTGAACTCAGATCCTCCTGAATCCAGGGCCAGTGCTCTATCCACTGCGCCACCTAGCTGCCCCTATGGGAACTATTTAGACAAGATGACTCTTGGGTCTGTTCCAAATCTGGGATTCTATAAACTTTCCACTATGCTGAAGTAGTACGGATAATTTGCTGTATTTGGGGATAAAGAATTGTAAAGAATTAATTGTTATTTGAGGGTTTTATGCCTCAGCGAGCACTGGCCTGAGGCTCCACAAACTGCAAGGTACTCCACCCACTGGTTGTAGCCGTTGCCATGGCTCTGGCACCTCACATCATCACCACTCGCCGACGCCTACATGGGCCTGGCAAAATTATAATGATTGAAAGCCTAGTGAGGGCAGTCATGTGACTATCAAAGTGTCCATCCCATTGGCTGGGGCTGTGTGGGATTTTTCTGGGATTGGGGGAGAATTGGGCATTCTAGCTGGACGCTGGAAAGCAACAGGAGTTCTGCTGCGTATTCTCAGCTGATTCCTGGGTGGCAGTATTTTTTCAGGCTGTATAATTTCCCTTTCCCCATTTTATTTCCTTTCCCTTGATCCTACTGATCCTGTTTGTGTGTTTTTTTTAAGTTCGTTATTGTTAAAATAAATCTTGTTCTGTTTTGAGGGAGGCTGCCTGTCTCTTTCTTTGCCCCAATATTGTGGCCGAGCCACTTAGCTAACACTTCCCAATTAAAAATTGGTCCCCACAAAACACATCTTTAAATTTTACAGTTGGAAGGTAACCCAACTGGAAATTATCTAGTCTACCCAACATCCCTTCTCCCATTTGACAGGTGATGAAACTGAGATCCAAAGAACAAGGTCTCACAGCTCGTCTGCTGTAGAATTAGAACTAAAACCAATACTTCTTCCTCTTCTACCACACTCCCCGTGATCAAAGGCATCAAACCAGACAGAGAGATTTGCTTTCTCCATCTCCCTTTGCATCCCCTCATCCCTCTATCTTTTCTCATTGGATATTACAGGGTTGGTCTCATGTATTGTGTTTGCATCCCCAGGTCCCCGCACAAAGCAGGAACTTAGTAAATGAGTGAGGACTGATTAATTGATCTGTAGCTAGTCATGTGTGGTCATTTATTGCAGAATCTCTATCTGAATTTGTTATAGCAATCTACTGTAATTAATATAATCATTTCCTTCAAAATGCATCCATGGTGCTTAGGCCCTTTTGAATAAAGTGATAGGCATTGCCATCCACAGGAGAAATAAAGGTTACATTTATAAAGCATATATCTTGCAAGGACAAAACCAAAATGATGTCACCTATTTACTGAAGAGATAATAGCAGAACTTTTCATGGAAGCAAAAAAAATGAAGACAAGAAAAGAAAAGTAAACTAATTGCAGTAGATGAAGGGAACATAATTATGCAATTAAAAATAAGAAAACTCGGAGAGACATGGGAAGATTTGTATGACATGTCGCAAAGCAAAGTGAACCAAACTGGAACAATAAATACATTGACTAGAGTAATGGAGATTTTTTAAAAAACAACTAAAAGGCAAACTAAACTCAGATCAATTATAGTGATTAAATTTTCTGAAGAAACATCTGGAGGTTTTAGTGACTCAATATGATTTAGCAGTTTGATGTAGCAGCCTAAGGTACCAATGTAAACTTGGGTTGCATTAAGACTGGTGTTACTTGTAGGAGCAAGGAGATAATCATCTCTTTCTACTCCACCCTGGTCAGAACAAATTTAGAGTATCATGTTCCCTTTTGGGTGCCACAGTTTAAGCAGAGGAAAGCACCCAGGATGGGGAGGAGTCTTTGCTACATGAGGATAGCTTGAAAGATCCAGGGATGGTTAAACTGGAGAAAACTTAGGTAGGACATGAAATCTGGTTTTGAGTATATTTGTGTATAGAGTGCTTGTGCATGTTAAACCATGGTCTAAATATGCTCCATGACTATTATCACAAGTAAAAGTGGGCATTTGAATGATCTAACTATGCATTAGAAGTTCCTCTTCTCTCTGGACTCTATGCAAGGCATCCTCTATGACAGCAGGAAATATCATGGATGAATATTTGCCTGACTTTATTTGATACTGATAATCATATGTCAATGTGCAATATTTTCGATTTGTAAATGTTTGAAATCTTAGCCCATTATGCAATTTAACTAATTAGTGTTTCACATCTACCAGGAATAATCATGAAAAATATTAGCTCATGTAATGTAAGTTTCGACCAATAAACACATAATTCTGTGAGAAACTAAATATATTTATGTGAATACTTAAATCTGGGGTGGGTTTTGGTAGTGGAAGATAGCATTAGTGATACTGTTTTACCTCAAATTTAAGAAGCTCTCCAAGAAATATAACCTCTCTTGGCCTCAGTTTCTTTATCTGTTAAAAGGAAGATATGCCTTTTAATGTCCTTTCCATTTTAAATAGTCTGACTTTGAAAATGAATTATGTTATTTAAATCTATTCCATTTAAATTTTCTCAGACCAGAAAACAAGAGTATAAATAAAATAATGCCTTTTTAAATTTTCAAAAATAAGCAAAATCATAAGCAATTTGGTCTCTAAAAATTCAGTATCTGAGCTATTGTTAGACTAATATTTTTGCCCTTACCGATTTTAAAGACTAAATGTTATGCTGTAATTGGGAAATCAGCAAATAGCCATCTATATACTAGGCACTCAGCTACATCAATTCAAACTACAAGCATTTATTAAGTACCTATTACATAACTTGATACTGTGAGCAAAGGAATAAATGAATTGATGAACATGGGCAGAATATAACAAAACCGATATTTCTGATGAATTCCTTGCCCTCATATTCACGCTTATATTTTTCTTATAGAAATATAGATACTGGATCAGGTACACTGAGATCCAGCCTAAGGTTTGATCAGAATAATTAATGAACGCATGAATTTTGCCTGCCTTTGAAAAGGTCATAGAAACCTGTCAAAACTCCCTGCATTCCATTTCATTAAAAAATGTTTTCCACCTCCCCTGACCTTTCTCTCTACTGCAGCTCACAAGAAATGACAATGCCCTTCTGGGTTGTTTGGTAATCATCAACACTATTGCCTAATAGCCAAGAACATCCTGATGTCACAGGGCTCAGCTGCACTTGTTTAGGCACAGAATAGAGCAAATGTATTCAGATTTTTGTTTGTCTGCAGTTTGATGCAATGATGTTTTATTTTGGGCGCCTGGTTGCTCAGCAAAAATGAGCCTTGGTTAAGCTACTGATTTCTTCTGAACTGCTGAGCACAGGAATTGTAGATGGATAAAGTCATTTAGTTGCTAAATGTTTATATTCAAACCATGCCAATGGTTGGAACTTTTTTTGGAGGAGAATGCGATTATGTTTATGCAGTCTAGTCAGAGTGGGCCCCTTCCCTCTGAGGGAAGAGAGATAGCAGGTAGACAGACAGAAATAACTGGAATACTCATGAGCCACAGTGAATGCAGGCTCTTGATCTATCTGGCCTCTAAGGAAACTTCCAGGCTCACATTCATGATCCTATGGACCCTCTGCCCCACACCCACATACCAATAGATGTGTGTTGACCCCTGTTCCTCGTGACTCATGATTAGCATATTGAAATGGTACTTAGGTCCAGATGGGTTCATTTGAAAAAGTCTCCAGGACCTTTAGCCCTGGGTACAAAACAGTGTTACCCTTAAATGTTGTTGCCACATGGACAAAACCTAGAGTTCTGAATAGGGCACACCCTCCACAAAAGAGTTCCATGTTTCCATTGGCATCATTTAAATATAAAAACTTCAAACTATCTACTATATGTGCTGTTCTGTCTTTCTGGGAGCAGGGCAGCTGAAAATTGGGGAGGAGCAGAGGAAGGTTAAACTGATAAGCATTTGTATTCTTGCACTGTGTGTATGCCACTAGTGTTTTGTATTATAAATTATTATAATTATGTTATAATTATAATATATAATATTATAGCATATATAATATATTATTCTGACTAAATTATAAATATTATAAATAAACCATGCCTCTTCCTTTTAAGGAATGTCTATGTACAGGAGAACCACATTAACTCAATGTCTATTTGATTTTTGAGTTGATATACCTAAAAGTTTAACAAATATTACCCTGCAGATAAAAAGAATATAAAACCATTTAAATTCATTTCATTTTTTACTTCTCGCTATGGAAAAGTCCCTTTTATGTTTCAATAAGAGAGGATGGCATGAAATGATAATATGAAAGGTTTAACTAAAATGATTGATAATTATAATCTCAGAATCTTATTTTACATTTGCTTAACTATTATTTTCAAAGGGTTTGCATCCTTATGACAATTTACAACACAATAGATAAAACTATTATTCTCATTTTAAGGATGAGGAAACAGGTTCCCTAGAATTGAGGTCATAGAAGTGATAGACAAGTGAAAAAGTAATAAAATGATTTTCTCGAGGTCACACTGGTAATATAAGCAACAGAATAGGAAGTTGGATTTAGGCCTTCTGCTAGAAAGTTTACTGCTTTCCTTCTAAACCATGCTAGCCAGCACATAACGATTTCTTAAAAAGTCCTACTTGAAAAGACATGACATAGATGACACACTGATTGTACATTCTGAAAAAAGGCAGATTCTGGACATTGGTAAGAGATGGGTTCTAACAGTACCTGCAGTTACAAAAAAACCTTTAATATTTACCAGTAATAGAAAAAGAAGTATCTGATTAGCATTATTATGGTGAAATGGGGATGGAGGAACATACATATGCATATGTATGTGTTCATATATATTCGCATATAAAATATATGTGTGTTTATATGTACATATATTTTATATATATTTATATGTGTATGTACATATATGCAATATAAATTCTTCTTGAGAGAGAACCCATAAAAAGGGTTGGGATAACACAGTTATACATTAATTAAGAAAATTCAATATGCAAACATACACATGCTGATTGTAAGCTGAAAAGGGATCTCAGGGCTATAATTCGATTCATATTTCTTAGAAAAGGAAATTGAAGTCCAATGAAGTGACAAGCCAATTGGAATAGAGCTGTGATTTCATCAATACTGTGAACACTAACCAAAGAAAATCCCTCGGCCTCTGCTCTGAAACTTATACTTTTAGAAAACTGCTGGGAAACAGAGAGTTTAAATGATGTACTGTGGTCAGACTTGAACCCCAGCTCCAAGGCCAGCTATTTATCCATCCATACCATCAGTACTCTGATAGGTAATTGGTGAAATATTGTGCCCAACAAGTTGAGATTTGCTTAGCAGCTGACGAAACATTTTATCTATTATTTCATTCTCATATCACTGCAATGGTATCTGGAGTTGTATTTTATAGACGAGGAAAATGAGGCCTAAAGAGCTTAAGGGATTTGTCTGAAGTTATATACAGTAGCTGTTAAGTGGCAGAGAAGAGATTCAAACTCAGGTCTCTGGGCTCCAAGCTTAGCACTCTGTCCATGAATGGGGCATGTAGGTGTCACAGTGGCTAGAGTTTCAGGCCTGAAGTCAGGGAGACTTATCTTCCTGAGTTCAACTCTGGCCTCAGACACTTACGGTCTAGGTGACACTGGGCAAGTCTCTTAACTCTTTTTGCCTCAGTTTCCTCATCTGTAAAATGAGCTGGAGAAGGAAATCACAAAGCCACTCTAGTACCCTTGCAAAGAAAACCCCCAAATGGGGTCATGAAAAAGTTGGACATGACTGAAATGACCAAATAACAACAACACAAGGTGGGTATACATAGCACATTTCACTCAGGTGACCAGCCAGGGAATTTTTAGAAAGGTGAACATTTGTTGAATTCCCAGTCACAAAGGACAGTTTTGTTCATCAAATTAAAGAAACTAAAACTTAACTAAACTGTTTTTACAATTTAAGGGCTCCTGTTAATCAAATTCATTCCCTTTCTCCTAAAATACAGAACTTTTTCAGTTTTTTCTTATTGACTAAGAAAACATCTTTCCAACTGCATCCTACTCCCATTAACCATGAAAAGGTGAGGGTAGAGATTAAGGACTGGTGAATAGAAGTGTATCCTCTTAAAATTTAAGATTCTAACTCTAAGAGGGAGGAAGCAAGGGAGAGAGGGAAAGAATGTAGAACTCAACATTCTTTTAAAGAATGTTAAAAGAACTATTTACATGTGATTGAGAAAAATAAAATGAACAAAAAAGAAAATATAAAAAATTCTAATTCTTTCGCCTTCATTGCCCATACCAATCCAAGTTTTGGGGGTCAAATGCTGGCTCAGTTGTGGAATATACATATGGTTGGGTGGAAAGGCAGCAGTTTGCTAAGAGGAGGATCCCAGGTACACTGCAAACAGTCCACTGGGGCTTAGAGATGCTCTACACTTGTACACTTGTACACAAACCAGGAATCCACAAAATGAACTTCAGCATCCTACAGAGATCCTGGGACTGTCTTGAAACCTGTGGCAGAGATTCCCTAAGGCTAGCTGTAGACACTGAGAAAAAATATGTGGCTGCAGAAGCCCACACAGAGAGAGCAACTTGGACCCTAACATAGCACTCCCTGCCTCAGTCAAATAGCCCCTAAGCCCTATGGGAGTCTTCCCCTCTTTCCCAGAAGCCCAGCTTACGGCTACAGGAGCCCAACCTGAGTGAGCAGCCTCAGAGCCTTGGGGCATTTCCATAGAGACACTAGCTGGTCCAGGCCAACTGTGGTAGAAAGGCCCTAGGCAAAATTCAGTCAGAATAGTTTCTGAAGTCTGTGATGAGAACCCAGCATGGAAGCAGCCTGTGAGCCCAGCAACAGAGGAAGAAAAGACTCCAAGCAGAGCTTACAGCATGAAAAGTTTCTGGAGCCCTGTGACAAGAGGCTTTGTGCCCCCAGGAAGATCCCAATGCTAAAAAATCTCTGGAGTCCCTTGTGAAGGAGGGACCTCATCTGGGTCACTATACTCAGGACTTTTGGAAGCTTTGCACAAGCACAGGTCCCCTGATGAGCAAACCAAGGAAAACTCCAAATACCAAGAGGAAATAAATATCTTGGTTTGAGAGAAGCCCAGGAGGTTAACTCTCAGAAGAGGATAACAAATCCACAACAAGTCCGAATAAAGCTTCAGGGGGAAAATAAACAAACAAATGAAAGTGTATATACATAGACACAGACACAGACAGGCACTCACATATACATATACATACACATATACATCTACATCTACATACATATACACAGACACATATACACAGGGCCGTGGTTTTGTCCTCTTTTAATGGTCTTAGGAGAAGATAAAATGGGAGAGAAAAGGCACTATGCTGGGGAGGAAGGGAGGAAAGAGGTGAAGATAAAGATAAAGCATATATTGTCATGGAGAAAAAAGATGGTGGAAATGGGCACAGAATTATTTTTCACCCTAATCAAGTAAAGAAAGATTGAGTACAATTACACATTCTTCACACACACACAGATTTTGGTATATAAATATATAAAAGTCAAAAAGGCAATAGAGACAAGGACAAGAAAGGGGTAATAAGAGAATAACAATAAGAAAAACAAACTCAAATCTTAGCAAGAGAATGTGAAGGGAAGATTAAAAAAAAAGAAGAAAAGTAAAAACCTGGAATCAGAGCATGGTAAGGAAAAGAGAACTACAACAGAAAGGAAAGAGTTGTAAGGAACAAGTGGCTGGAAACTCCTTATCATTTAGCATTGTCTTATTTGTACAGAGAGAGAGGGATACAAATAAAAACAGTAAAATGTACAAGAAAGCAGGATGGAAATTATCAGTCATATCTGCGAATGAGACTGGAAGGACCTCACCCATAAAAAAAAGAGGATAAGGATAGATTAGAAAACAGAATTTGATAATATATTGCTTACAAGAAACACATTTGGAAAGACAAAAATCCACACAGAGTTAAAGTGAGGGGCTGGAGCAAAATCTATAATAGCAAGCATAATCTCAGATATGGCTAGAGTAAATATAGATTTTGATTAAAGGAGATAACTGGAGAAATTATATTATGATTAAATGCACCATAGATAATGAATCAATGCCAATACTTAATATTGTTCACACTTAATGCTATCATATGTAAATGCTTAAGATAAAAGTTAATTAAATTGGAAGAAAAGTAGTGAAATGTAATGTGGTAAATTAATGGAATTTGGCAGATGCCCAGGGGTCTCACCTGAATGATCTGGTAGTGTTTGGAAAGGCTAGGGATGATTGGAAGATGGGTCACACCTGGCCTACCCTGAGTGATGTATGCTGCTGATATCAGCAGAAGAACCACTCTCCACAGGCAGTTTGAAGGACCTCCCCTTTTTGGGGGAGGGAGAGTAAATGCTCGCTGAGGGGAGCTCTCTTTCCTGTTGGGTGAGCCCTGGGAGCAGACGAGAGAGGTATTTCCTTGTTGTATTTGTCTTGTTGGCCCTGGCTGCATAGCTGTTTCCCATTGAAACTACAGACCCCAGGTGGTGAGTTAATAAAACGAGCCTGGCTCTTTGAATTAGCTGAGCTGGAAGTGAGTTTGGGGATTGTATAGGCTTTTGTTAGAGTTAGGGGGATTATCCATTTTCCTTTTCTTTATTCCCTTGTCCTTGACTTTATTAATTTCACCTTTGCTGTATATTTTATTCCCATTAATAAAACCTGATTCATTTGTAGAAAAGAGGCTGTTAAGCTCCTTTCTTGTTGGCCTGGGAGAAATAACTAAAAAGGCAGTTCAGAGGGGAGGAAATTTTGGACCTAGAGGTCCCTCATTATTTTCTGAAGCCCAATATTATGACAAGCCACCCAATTAACTCTCCACATATTAAATTTGGCCCCTACAGTAATAATGATAGAACTTAAGGTAACCCTTTCAGACCTAGACAAATATAATCAAGAGATAAACAAGGAAGAAGTGAAAGAACTGAACAGAATTTTAGAAAAAAAAGTTAGATCTTTCACAATTATTAATTGAAAATAGAAAAGAATTTATATATTACTGGGCTATACATAACGCCTTTACAAAAGGTACATAAAGACCTCACAAGAATGTAGAAAAGCAGAAATATGAAACATGATTTACTTATCATAAGGTAATAAAATTATATTCAATAATGGGCATGTAAAAATATATAAATTAATTGGAGACTAATAGAAACATAAAGAACTGGTGGATCAAAGAAAAAATTAAAGAAACAATAGAAAAATTAATGCAAAAATGACAACAATGATACAACACACTAAAAATTATGGGATGCAGCTAAAGCAGTTCTGAGGGAAAATTTTATGTCTTTAAATAATTTTATTTTAAAAAAGAGTGTGAATAAATCAATGAACTGGGTGTGTAATAAAAGAACAATAAATAAAAAATTCTCAGCTAAATAACAATACATATTCATTATGAACATTTCAAAGATTAATACAATTTAAAGCAAAAGATCATTGAATTGATAAATAAAACTAGTACTTGTTTATTATTAATAATAACAATATAAATAGTTAAGCTAATTTTCTTCTTTTAAAAAGAGGAAAACAAATTCGTTTATATAAAAAATGAAAAAGGAGACCTTGTAACAAATGAAATGGAAACAAAGCAAATTCTGAGAAACTATTTTGCCCAATCACATATATTAACCAAATTTAAAACTTAGAAAATATAAATTAATACTTACAAAATTATAAAATGCCCAGATTAATAAAAAAGGAAATATTATTTAAATAACCAATATGATTAAAAGAGATTGAATTATTTGTAAATGAACATCCAAAGGAAAAAAATCTCCACCAGCACATGGATTTACAAGTAAATTCTATCAAACATTCAAAGAACAATTAATTCCAACACTACATAATCTGTTTGTATTAAGAAAAAAGCACCCTTGCAATATCTAAGAATATGGTATTAATACTTAGCACATTGCCTGTTATATAGTAAACATATAATAAATGCTTGTTTCCTTCTTTTTTCTTTACTTCCTTCCTTCTTTCTTTTCTTCCTTCCTCCCCTTGATACCTAAACCAGAGAGAAATAAGTAGAGAAAAAAATTATAGAGCAATATCCCTAATGAACATTAATACAAAATTTAAATAAAATTTTAGCAAGTAGGCTACGACAACCTATTAGAAATATCATACAATTTGACCAGATTAAACAAAGAACGCAAGGTTACTTCAGCATAAGAAAACTATAAATATAATAACCATGGTAATATAAACAATTAAAACTATGCTAATAACAACAGATGCTGAAAAGGCTTTGGAAAATCCAAACAAATGATTATACTAGTGCCCTGCTGGCAGAGTTGTGATTTGGTCTACCAGTTCTGGAACAAAATTTGAAATTATGCCTACAAAGTCACGAAACTCTACACACTCTTTGACCCAGCTATACCATTACTTCATTTTTTTAATATTTATAATTTTATTTTCCAAATTACATGTAACAGCTATACTATTACTAAGCCTGTACCCAGAACTAATCAGAGAAAGAAGAAAAGGTTCAACATGCACAAAACCATTTATGAACATGATTTTCATGGTAGTCCTAAATTGGAAAATAAGGAGATGTCCTCTATTTGCCAAATGGCTAAACAAACTCTGGTATAAGAATGTAATGGAACATTATTGTGCCAAAGAAATAATTTGCTAGATGGTTCCAGAGGAAATTTGGAAGACCTCCATGAATTGATGCAGAGCAAAGTGAGTAGAACGAGAACAATTATACAATGAGAATGTTTTAGAGAAACATAACTTTAGAACCCTGATGGAAGCAATGTTAAATCACAAATCCGAAGATGAAGATAAAACACCACATTCATAAAGTAATTTATGCAAAGTCACAATAGGTGGCAGAGCTGGGATTTGAACCGTAGTTTTCAGACTCCAGATCAGTGATATTTCTACAGCACCATAGTGTTTCAACCACATATTTATTTTTTTATCTTGGTCTGTATATTTGAGAGCCTCGCCATGGACACTGGTACATGTTGAATATCTTGACATCACAGTCAGAGGGATAAAGAGGCTGACTCTACTTTGTTCAGATGTTTGAAAGAAAAAGTACATAGCATATACATGCAAGCACTTTTGTGCTGTGGACTTTCTACATTTTGAGTGATTTATTTTCATTCTTATTTTTAATGATGATTTTATAATGACATAGTCACAGCTCAAATACACATTATATATAAATGAATTGTCACAGATTAACGTGCTTGAATATAAAATCAATCCTGTCTTAATCAATTTAATTGCCCAAAGCAGCTTTCCATGGGATTTGTTTCTTCCAGGCTTTTAATGATCAAGATTGTCAAGATAATCCCAAAATATTGTGATAGCAACAATTCATTATATATAGCTAATTGAGTTTTATAAATCACTTTCCCCAATACAACCTTGTGAAAGAGATAGTACAAGTTCTATTACCTTCATTTAACAGACAAGACAACTGAGGTTCAGAGATGTTAATTGACTTGCCCAAGGTCATAACTAGTAACTATTAGAGCTATGGTACAAACCCAGGACTCAACTTCAAGTCTACTCCCTCCTTCCACTACCCCAGTTACTTCTATCCTGTCATTTGGTGATATGATGAAAGAAGTCCAAAAAAAAAAAAGTCAAGGCTCATTTTCCGCAGCCAAATAGAATTTCTTTCTTTAAAATGTGGGTGATTCTGAAACTGAACCAGAATCCATCTCTATGCCTTTGAGCAGATTGTCTCCTATGCTTAGAATGTAATCCCTTTTCATCTCTGTCTCTTAGCATCCCTAGTTTTATTCCTAGTTCAGTTTAGTTGCCATCTCCTATATGAAATCCTTCTTCATCTGTCTCCACCCCCCTCTGCCATTACTGCTTCTCCAGAATATCACCTTGTATTTCAAATATATTTTGCATACAAAAAAATAGATACCTGTTGTCTTCCATAGTCTAATGTGAGCTCCCTGAAGGAGAAGACATTTTTGTCTTTACTTCCCTAGCTCTAACCACAATGTCTGGCACATAGGAGGCACTTTAATAAATGCTTGTTGATAGATTAATAAGAAATAATGGTGGGGTTCCATCAAGTAGCTAGAATTGGGCATGTCTGAGTAATTTCTATTTAATTTTTTTTTGTGGGGCAACGGGGATTAAGTGACTTGCCCAGGGTCACACAGCTAATAAGTGTCAAGTGTCCGAGGCCAGATTTGAACTCAGGTCCTCCTGAATCCAGGGCTGGTGCTCTATTCACTGCGCCACCTAGCTTCCCCCAATTTCTATTTTTAAGAAGGAAGAAATAAAAAATCTTACCTGTCCTCCCTACCTCCCCCCCACATACATACATGCATACATACACACTCCTACCTCCCACATTAATTTAATCCTTAATTCTCAAATTAAGAGAATATTCTCATTTGTTTTTCTAAATAAGATGAATATTAATACAAAAGATGAATAAAATAGTTAAATAAAAGTAGATGTGACAAAGCTATTCTAGATGAAGGGCCAAATTGGTAAAGCTATTTTATATTCCCTCACAAAAAAAGAAATAGAAAAAATCATCCAGCAAAGAAATAGTAGAATCAAGTTTTGCCATATGTAGCAGTTCTTCAGACTATGCACAAAATGAATAAACAATTCATTAGGGTCCCATGATCTTTTCATGCTACTGACTCACTGACCTGAAAAAATAAAGAGGAGTGGTGAGGGGGAAAAAGAGGGGCAAAAACCTTAAAAATAAACTGGTAGGCATTGTACAATTGCTGATATAGACATGGCCAAATACGTGTTTTGCTTGTAGTCTATCAACACTTTGGCAGCCCAGCTCCTGGGTTCCCAGTACTATGCATTATCACTGCTGACTCTTCCTCCTTCTATAAATCAATATTTCCCTTTCCTCCGAAGCCAGAGACACCTACAGAGCACCAATAAAGTCAATGCAAAAGTGAAAAACTTGGTCATATTCTTTTTTTTTTTTTTTTTGCGAGGCAACGGGGGTTAAGTGACTTGCCCAGGGTCACACAGCTAGTATGTGTCAAGTGTCTGAGGCCATATTTGAACTTAGGTCCTCCTGACTCCAGGGCCAGTGCTTTATCCACTGCGCCATCCCGGTCATATTCTTTTTTTATCTTTCCACAGTGCCTATGTTCAAATCCTCATTCATTCTGCTTCTTTCTGCTTTGCTGCCTTTGGTCAAGTCACTCTGGGCTTCAAAATCCTCTTCTTTAAAATGAAGAGCTGGGAATAAATGACTTCTAAGATCCATAAATCATATGATTCCCAGGAGTAGAAGACCCTTTATTATTTTTGCAGGG
This sequence comes from Dromiciops gliroides, assembly GCF_019393635.1. Lineage (NCBI taxonomy): Eukaryota > Metazoa > Chordata > Mammalia > Microbiotheria > Microbiotheriidae > Dromiciops > Dromiciops gliroides. Next base: position 482,453,578 of record NC_057861.1, read on the forward strand.
CAATGAGGATTAAGTGACTTTCTCAGGGTCACACAGCTAGTAAGTGTCAAGTGTCCGAGTCTGAATTTGAACTCAGATCCTCCTGAATCCAAGGCCGGTGCTTTATCCACTGCACCACCTAGCTGCCCTAATTTCTTTTCAATGAATTACCTGGTTATTTGAGAATTATCTATCTAGACCAAGGGCTCTTAATCATTTACAGACCCCATTCGCAATCTGATAAAACCTATAGTTCCCTTTTCGGAATGATGTTAATGCACAAAAATAAAATACATGGGATTCCAAAGGAAATAAATTATATTGAAATACAATCTTGATGTCTCATATTAAAAGAAATGCAAATTCATCAACCCCAGGTTATAAACCCTTATTCTATATAAAGCCTAACATTTATAAGAAATTAGAGCTTTAAAAAGGACTTCTATTCCAAAATTCACATAAATTGTCATTTCTGCAGTCAAAAAAAAAAACCGCATGGATGAATATTAAGCCCCTTGTTAAGCACCTACTGTACGTAAATGATTTGGTAAACACTGAGAGAGCCTTATCCTCAAAGAACTGATAATCCAATAAAGGAAATAAGATAAATATACAAATAATTTCAACATCTGGGGAGGCACACCCCCAACTCATTCATGGGTCCCATCAGATAACTTGCCCCAGGTTTAAAGTACTCTGTGTATATACATCTACTCAAAAAACATAGCTTCCAATCATCTACTGATATAAACACATCTTTTATCAGTGAGCTGAAGGACACAGTTCAAAGTTGCTCTGTGTCTAATACATACATACACACATAGACTAGTATATACATGGTATATATACATATATGTGTGTGTATACACATATGTAGTCTTCTCCATTAGAATGTAGTTCTTTGAGAAAAAACCTTTTTGTTTTGCTTGTTTTTAGTATACCCATGCTGTATATTTAGCATGATATATGAAACATAGTGAATGCTAAACAATTGCTTATACATTGATCAATCAATTGATTGATAAACCTGGGGTTCACTCTCCTACAGATGTATGCAACATCCACTCTAGGTGGGAAGAATGAACACCTTTAAAATACATGTAGAGGGGCAGCTAGATGCTGCAGTGGATAAAGGACCGGCCCTGGAGTCAGGAGTACCTAAGTTCAAATTCGGCCTCAGACATTTGACACTTATTAACTGTGTGACCCTGGGGAAGTCACTTAACCCTCATTGCCCCTCACACAAAAAAATACATGTAGAAAAGTGCATATGTGGGAAGAACTCATGAAGACCTACACAGAGGGAACATGTGGCCAGAGTAGTCATAGAGGGTCACAAATAGGGAACACATGAAGCCAAGGCACATGTGTGAAGAGACAACTCATGTTTCCAATAATATCTGCTGATTGGTATCATCTTGCTGACCTTCCTAGGCTTATGAACATACTGGTCTCCCTGGTCTCTGACATGTAGCATCCCTACAATATACACATTACTTCCTCCTGGTCTCTTACGACCATCACTTGATGGTTCTGTACTGGTCCCATAGTTGCTGATTGCCATTTCCAGATATAGATCTACTAGACACAATATTGTTGAATTTCCCTCTGCTTCTAGCTTCTGGCTTCAACTAGAGTTCATAGTTGTGGTGCTACCCCATTCCCATGAGGTGAAGTGTGGGCTATCTTTTTCTTAAGCTCCAGAGATTTAAGTTTCAGCCCTTTTAGAAAGTTACACATCCAGCTGACATGGGGAAAATCATTAGCTTTTCTATGCCATAAGAGAATCTCTCTGTCTTTGGAGCCTTGCCTATGATAAGCTTTTCCTCTCCAAAAGGAGAATCCTCACCCTTAGTAGAGCCAAGCTTTTTTGTGCCATGAAGCAGCCGGCCAACTAGCATGTCTTTGGTTCATATTGTCTGTTCTTCAACCTTAACTTCTTTATAGATAAAGGAAGTGACTTTTACCTCCTCTAATCCACCTTCCCTTCTGTCAGCCTCCTGCCTTCTCTTATCCCCTTTTCTACCTCCTTTTCTGTATGGTAAGATAGATTTCTGTACCCAACTGAGTTTGTATGTTATTCCCTCTTTGAACCAATTCCAATGAGAGTAAGGTTACCTTACTGCCCAACCCCACCTCCACCATCTTCCCCTCAGGCTCTTTTTTGTGCCTCTTTTATGTCAGATAATTTACCCCATTTTATTCAGTGGATCCCTCTTTCTCATCCCTTAATTTTATTTTTTTAATTATCCTTCATATTTCACTCACACCCATGCCCTCTGTCTATGTATATTCCTTCTAACTTACCTAATAATGAGAAAGGTTTTAGGAGTTACAAATATAATTTTTCCATGTAAGAATGTAAACAGTTTAACCTTATTTAATCCCTTTGATTTCACTTTCCTGTTTACCTTTTTATCCTTCTCTTGAGTTTTGTATTTAAAAGCCAAAATTTCTATTCAGCTATAGTCTTTTCATCAGGAATGCTTGAAAGTCCTCTATTTTTTGAATATCCATTTTCCCCTGGAAGGATTATACTCAGTTTTGCTCAGGAGGTGATTCTTGGTTGTAATCCTAGCACCTTTGCCTTCTAGAATATCATATTCCAAGTCCTCCAAGCCTTTCTTGTAAAAACTGCTAAATCTTGTGTTATGATGATTTGTGCTCCACAATATTTGAATATTGTTTATTTTTGGCTGCTTGGAATATTTTCTCCTTGACCTGGGAGCTCTAGAGTTTGGCTATAATATTCCTGGGAGTTTTCATTTTATGATTTCTTTCAAGAGGTTATTGATGGATTCTTTCATTTTATATTTTGTACTCTGGATTTTGGAATATCAGGGAAGTTTTACTTGATAATTTCTTGAAATATCATATCTAGGAGGCAGCTAGGTGGCACAGTGGATAAAGCACCAGCCCTGGATTCAGGAGTACCTGAGTTCAAATCTGGCTTCAGACACTTGGCACTTACTAGCTGTGTGACCCTGGGCATGTCACTTAACCCCCATTGCCCTGCCAAAAAAAAAAAAAGAAAGATCATATCTAGGTCCTTTTTTTTTTTTTTGATCATGGCTCTCAATAATTCTTAAATTACCTCTCCTGGATATATTTTCCAGGTCAGTTGTTTTTTCAATGAGATATTTCACATTTTCTTCTATTTTTTCATTCTTTTTATTTTTATTGTTTCTTGATGTCTCATAAAGTCATTACCTTCCACTTTCCCAAATCTAATTTTTAAGGAATTATTTTCTTCAGTGAGCTTTTGTACCTTCTTTTCTATTTGGATAATTCTACTTTTTAAGGAGTTTTTCTCTTCAGTGAATTTTTGTGTTATCTTTTTCCATTTGATTAATCATGCCTTTCAAGGCATCTTCCCTTCACTGGATTTTTGTACTTCTTTTACCATTTGGCCTATTCTGTTTTTTAAGGTGTTATTTCCTTCAGTATTTTTTGTGCCTCCTTTACCAAACTATTAATTCTTTTCTCATGATTTTCTTGCATCATTGTCATATCTCCACAATTTTTCCTCTACCTCTCTTCATTTTTAAAATAATTTTTGAATTTTTCCATGGCCTGAAAATAATTCATATTTTTCTTTGAGGCTTTGGATGTAGCAGTTTTAACTTGCTTGTCTTCTTCTAAGTTTGCGTTTTGATCTTCCCTTTCACCATAGTAACTTTCTGTAGTCAGGATCTTTTTCTGTAATTTGCTCATCTTTCCAGCCTGTTTCTTGACTTTTAACTCCATGCTAAAGTGAGGCTCTACTTTTGGAGTGGCACAGACACTTCCATGTTTCAGTGGTTTCTTTGTGCATCTATTTCAGAAATAATTCTGGGGACCTGTACATTTTCAGTCCTTCCAATATGGTAGGATCTAGGGAGAGATGTGTTCACTACTCTCCTGGTCTATGGTCTGGTCTATGAGTGACCTGGAACTATATCCAGGATCCCAGCAACCCTGTGGTCACAAGCTTTGTTATGTTAGTGATCCTCCTCATCCTGTGACAGTGACCCCAATCCAAATATGGGCAATGCAACAGAGTCCTACCCCCACTGCCAGAAAAGGGAGCCTTGTAGCCTCCTTCTGATCTGTTGTCTGACCCCCTTACCATCTATTACCTGAAAGGTCTAGAATTCGCCACTGCTACCAGTGATTCAGTTGCCTCCAAGGCTTCCTACTGGTTTGACTACACTCCATTCTCACCCTGATGTAACAGACATTTCCTACCAACCTTCTTAGTTGTCTTTGGCTGGAAAATTATTTCACCCCATCCTTTTGTGGGTTCTGCTACTCCAGAATTTGTTTTAAGGCATCCTTTAAATTTTTTTGAAGGGGTTTTGAGGACACCTCAGGCAAGTCTCTGCTTTTTCTCTGCCATCTTGGCTCCACCCCAACACATAATTCTCAAATCTATCCTGGATGGCCATGTTACTTATGACCTTCCTTCAGTACTCATGCATGCACTTTTCAACAAAATGATTCAGTGAATCCTTTGTTTCATTTCTCTATTTTTGCTCCCTTCTCATTGCCTCCCTTTTCCCCTACCTCCCCCATTGGAAAAGAGAAAAAGAAAAATTTTGTAATAAATATGTAGTTAAACAAATTCCCAAAGTGTCTGTATCTGAAACAGTATGTCTAATTATACTCCTTGCTTCTATCACCTCTCTATGAGAAGGTAGATAGCAGGTTTCATCATCAAGCCTCTGGAATCATGGTTAGCCATTGCATTGGTTAGAGTAAAGTCTTGCAAAATTGTTTTTCTTTACAACTTTGCTATTGTATACATTGTTATGTTCCCACATTTAAACAACACTTTCATAATTTTTTATGGTATAAGAATATTCCATTACATTCTCATTCCACAATTTGTTTAGCTATTCTCCAATTGATGGTAACTCCCCTAGTTTCTAGTTCCATGCTACAATCAATAAAGCTGTCATAAATATTTTTGTGCATATAGCTCTTTTCCTTTTTTCTTTGACCTCTTTGGAAGATAAACCTAGTAATGCTATCTCTTATACCACTAATTTCACTGGATTTTTTCCTTAGATTCAACCAACCTGCTGCCTAAGCTAAATGTCAACTTATTTCTTAATTTCTTGGTAACAGTGGATTACGTTTAAAATGTTTCAAGCCTTAAAGAATCCATTTCTCTAGCCCCTGTCTAAGGGGAATGGAACTCTCCAGTTTCTCTGACCCATTCCTAAAGGTGGGCTCTTTTCTACTCCTTGACCAATGAACTAAGAACAGAAGTTCTGTCTTGATCCTTGATTATTAAATAAGAAAGATTATCCTTCCATAATTGTCCTAAGATTTATTCTCTACAGGTTCAAACCATCTGTCCCCTAATTATCCCTATTTTAAGGATCCTGGGACTCCAGCCTACTGGTAGCTTCTTTCTTACTTTTAAATCTTTCCTTTCTGTTTTAATCAGTCACAGTAATTTTTTTAGTAATTTATGTAGCTTCCTCTCATACACATGAAGTTGACTTTCCTTTTAGTTTTATCCTTTAATATCAGTTCCTTCTCACTGGAAGCCATTAGACACAGGATCACTTAATCTAAACCACAATAATCTGGTCCAATGAGCCTGGCCTCTCTATGCTGCTAGGGTTCCCTTCTATTCCAAACTACTCTTTTTGCTCAAAACCTGGGACCTTCTTAGCCTTCTCACTAATTTTCTTGGACCTCAGAGCTTGGTGATACAGTAGATAGAGTGCTAGACCTGGAGCCAAGAAGACCTGAGTTCATTTCTAGTCTTGGATACTTGCTAGGTGTGTGACCCTGACCAACTCACTTAACCTCTGCCTGGTTCAGTTTCCAAATATGTAAAATGGGAATAATAATAGTATGTAAAATGATAATATTAGTGAAGATTAGTAAATTAGTAAAAAATAGTAAAAAAGATTAATAAAAATGAGTAAATATTAGTAAATCCAATATACTGGATATAGGGAGGGTAAGAGATAGTGAGGAGTCAAAGATGACTACTAGGTTGCAAACCTGACAGTATTAGGAAAGTTTGAATTAGGCAGGGGGTGGGGGGGAAGAGATGGTTTAAGAGGAAAGGTAATAAGTTTAGTTTTGGATATGTTGAGTTGCAAACCTTAAATCACTATATAAATGCTTCTTGTTGTTAGTATCTATCTATCTATTATTTCAGTTTCCTGGTCCCCCTGGTCAACTGGTAATTGTAAGGTGGCTAGAGAAAATGTCATATGGGGCAAACTAAATTAGTGTGGTGAAATTAAAACAATATTGGCAGGGACAGCTAGGTGGTGCAGTGGATAAAGCACTGGCCATGGATTCAAGAGGACCTGAGTTCCAATCTGGCCTCAGACACTTGGCACTTACTAACTGTGTGACCCTGGGCAAGTCACATAACCTCCATTGCCCCACCAAAAAAAGAGAAAAGAAAAGAAAAGAAATGGAAAACAATATTGGCTTTGACATCACAGGAACTCATGTTCAAATCCTGCCTCTGATTCTTGCTCCTCGTGTGACCTTAAGCAAGTAACAAACTCCTGAGGGCTCGGTTTCTCATCTGTAAAATGAAAGGCTTGGATTAGATGGCCTCAGACGGCTCTTCCAGATCTATATCTATAAACGTCTTTTCCTCTTACCCAAATCTTCCCGTGTCCTTGAGCTTCAGGCTGATGAGTCATGTTTCATATCCCTAAATTCCCATTTTCACAAGAAAAGTAATACTTGGCACATAGAGTACGTACTGTAATAGCAACCATATATTATATAACAACAAATATATTCCCTGCACCAATAAATGTAGAATCTGTCACCACAATAATAAAAAACACTTTCCTGTTCTATTGAACCCCAGTTTAGCACACTGGAGTTATCCTTTCTTCTCAATTCTCCCTCACCACCATCCCCCATATGCAATTAATTAGTTCCTAACACTCTCATATCTACTCCCTTCTTTGCATCCAAACAACATCTAGCACCCTAGTTCAGGGTCTCTTTTCACCTAGAGAACTGGAGTATTGCCCATTAATCTACCTATTTCAAATCTCTCTCATTTGCAATTCATCCTCCACCTATTTACCAAATAACCAGGGAGTCAATAAGCCTTTATTAAGTGCCTACAGTGTACCAGGCACTGTGCTAAGTGCTGCGGAAACAAAAAAAAGGCAAAAGCCAACCCTTGCCCTCAAGGAGCTCTCAATCTAATGGAGGAGACAAGAAAACAAATATGTACAAATAAGCTATGTACATGACAAATGGGAAATAACTAATAGAGGGAAGATACTCGAATTAAGACAGATTAGGAAAGTTTTCCTTTAGAAGATGAGATTTTAGAAGTAAATTAAGAAAGCTAGGAAGTAGAGATAAGGGGGCAAAGTATTCTAGGCATGGGAGACAGCCAGAGAAAATGTCCAGAGCCAAGAAATAAAACAGGAGGGAACTAGCTGTGTGACCCTGGGCAAGTCACTTAACCCCAATTGCCTCACTAAAAAAATTTTAAAATTTAAAAAAAAAACAGGAGGGAGGCCAGCATCATTGAATCAAAGACTATATGGTGGGGAGTAAGGTATAAGAAAACTGGAAAGGTGAGGGAGCAGTTAGATAATGAAGAGCTTTGGACAGCAAAGAGAGAATTTCTATTTGATTCTGGAGGTGATAGTGACCACTGGAGTTTATTGAGTGGGGGTAAGGGGGTGACATGGTTATACTTGTGCTGTTAGGAAAATCACTTTGTTGGCTGAATGGAGGATGAATTTGGAGGGGGAAGAGGCTTGAAGCATGCAGACTCACCAGAGAGTTATGGCAATAGTCCAAGTATAAGGAAATGAGGACTTACATTAGGGTGATAGAAGTATCAGAGGAGAGAAAGGAACATATTTGAGAGATGTTACAAAGACAAAATCAACAGGTCTTGGCAATATATGGGATATAGGGAGGGTAAGAGATAGTGAGGAATCAAAGATGACTACTAGGTTCCAAGCCTGACAGTGTTAAGGAAGTTTGAAGTAAGCGGGGGGGGGGGGAGGGAAGAAGGGAGGGTCTAAGAGGAAATACAACAAGTTTAGTTTTGGACACGTGTTTAAGATGTCTACTGGACATCTAACTCAAGATAAATAAAAGGCATTTGAAGATGCGAGATTGGAGATCAGCAGAGAACTTAGGGCAGGATAGGTAGATTTGAGAATCATCAGCAGAGAGATGATAATTAAACCCATGGGAGCTGAAGAGATCTCTGTTAAGGGCTAAAATTCTAGCTAGTATGTCTAAAATATCTAATGAGTGGTCACCAATAAATTATAAGCTTTAGCAAGAGTTAGACTTTTAAGCATTTATTAAGGAGAATAAGAATTTGGTAAAGAGAGAGAGAAAGGCCTAGATTCCTATCTATTAAAGGGAGAGCACATTTCTAGCTCCCTTCTCCACCAGAGTCCAGAGGAAAGAGCCCCAGATTGAGCGCCAGTCTCTTCCTTCCTCCTCCCACTAGCCCGCATCACTTCCTGTCGCCAAAGAAAAGACTCCTGGTCTTGCCCTCAAAGACCTTTACTTCATGGGCGGAACTCTTCTACAGTAAGTCTCCAGCAGGTGGCATTATTCCAATCGTTACATCACCAAGGGAAGTATTATAGAAGGAGAAGAGAAGACCCAGGACAGAACCCTGTGGGACACCTACTGTTAGAAAGTATAACCTGCATAAGGATCTAGCAAAGGAAACTGAGGAATAGTCCAATAGGTGGAAGGAGAACCAGGAGAGAAGGATGTCCCAAAAACAAAGAGGAAAGAAAGACTCAAGAAGATGAGAAACAATGTCAAAGGCTCTAGAGAGGTCAAGGAGAATGAGGATTGATAAAAGACCATTGATTTGGCAATTGTAAGGTCACTAGTAACATTGAATAATCTTCCTAAAGGACACACCTGACCATGTCATGCATTTGATCAAGAATCTTTGGTTATCTCCCTGCTACCTCTATGATAAAATACAAATCCTCAGTCTGTCATTTAAAGCCATTGATTATGTTTATCCTAGCTACTGCACCAGCCTTGCCTTGTATTCTTCATTCATTGTCTTGTCTTCATTCATTTTCCATTGCAGTCAAACTGGTTTTCTAGCTATTTACCACCTTTATGTCTTTGTCCAGGTGGCATCCCATCCCTGTAATGCATTCCCTCCTCACCTTTACCCCCTTGGACTATATAACTTCTTTCAAAGCACATGACATGTGGGTCTCCTTACAGGAGTTCTTTCCTGAGCTCCCATGTTGTTATTGGGAATGCCTCCTAAAATTATTTTGTATTATTTCATAAATACTATGTATTTACATATAGCTGTGTGTTGAATCCCTATGTAGAACATAAACTCCTAAAGGAAATAAAGTTTTTTTCATCCCTAGTTTCTAGCAGAGAATCTCATATCTAATAAATATTTGTTGCACATCTGATTAAATTTTGAAATGAGTGGATGCTATATTTTTGCTATATTTAGAGAAGTCAGTGTGGTTGAGAGTAAATGAGGAAGGTTTCCTGGAGGAGCATAAAAGATGGGTAGGATATAGACTAGAAGAGAGAGAAGAAGGACTTAAGCCTACCTTTGGTTAACACCATAAGCAATGGTACAGAGGCAAGAGTATGCATGTCATTTTTAGGACTCAAAGAAGATACTGAGAAAAAGCAGAGACTCAATGTTGGGAAACAGTAAGAAGTAAAATTGGATAATTTGGGTGAGATTAGATTAGGAGTCTTGAATGGCAGAAGGTTTTGAACTTTGCCCCCCAAATAATGGAAAATCATTGAAGGTTTTTGAATAGGACAATTGAAGAGGTGTTTTAGAAAGAGAATATGGAATCAGGGTATGGAATTCATTGCAATAATCCAGGTTCAAGTTGAAAGAGTCCTGGACAGGGCTTTTGATAGTGAGAATGACAACGATATATGAATTTGAGAGAGATGTCAAAAGAACCACTAAGATTTGGTGGCACTGAGCATAGTGGATGACCTTGGACAAGTCACTTAATCTCTCCTGACTTCCATTTCCCCAATTGTAAAATTGGGTCGTGAAGGCCTCTGACATCCCTGGGAGGGAATATTTGGCTTTATATCTATGACCCTAAGACATTTTAAGATAAAATATGCAAAAACAATAATATTGTTTTAAGAACAACTTTTGAGCGACTAAGTCATTTTGACTTCCAAATATACAAATAAACTACAAAGAACATATGAAGGAAGATGCTATCTGCATCCAGAGAAATAACTGATAAATGCAAGTATGTACAGAATGGTTTTACATATATATGTATATATGTGTGTGTATGTATATATATATACATGTATACATATGTATATATATGTATATATATACATGTCTATTGGCAGCCATATCTAGGGCAAAGGGTGGGAAAAAGAGAGTTATCTGATAACTTTATAATATATTTAAAAGGGATAACAAATTGTACACAATAGATTTTCAATTTCTCATAAAACCATCCTTTTTCTATTCTATTATATTATGGAAATGCTTGCATTATTAATTTCAGATAATATACAATTTTTAAAAGATAAAATATAATTAGATATTTGGACTAAAAACATTAATTATTCAAGAAAGACTGAGAGGGGAAAGGAAAAGAATGAGAGATAATTCTAGGATGTCTTTTTTATCAAAGATGAATATGCTTTCTTCATAAATCCAGGAACCAATGAGGAATCAATGTGCATAAAGTCCCTCAAACAAACAAAAAAGGAAACAGAAAGCATATTTTTGGTGTTTGTTATAAATCCTTCCATAGATTTCAATGAGCTAAATCTCTTAACACAAAATGGTCTCATCATTTTCTGTAACAGATGATGGTTTCTTTGTCTTGCTTACTTTCCCGGAAGATCACATCTCCCAGAAACCAGTTGGGGCTGACTCCTGTAGATTTTACCAGAAGACAATTCAAAATATATGGATATTATAAATATCAAACATTCAAGATTAATGTTGGAAATAGATGCAAAAGAATGGCAACTTCAGGGGACATTTCTCTCTATGACTTGGCCTGCTTTTCTGCCCAACAAGGAAAATTCTTATTCTACTGCCAGAGAAGCCAGCAGACATGACCAGTGAGTAAATTCAATGGTGCTGATAAGGAGCACTATGCAGAGAAAGTTCAGGAAGAGATCCAGGTTCTCGACAACAATGGCGCAACAATCAAGAACTCCAACACCCAGCAGTAGAGTCCATCAGTGACAAATCCACCCTCTCCCTTAGCTAATAGCAATTGGGACATTTGCTTAAGTACCTAAATTTTATGTTTATTTCATTCTTGAATTTAGAGCTATTGAGGGTGAATTCTCCCTTGCTTAGGGGAGGAGAACTGAGATAATTGCCTATTCAGTCATATATACCTGAATTTAATTTTTTTGCTACTCTTTTATCTAATTCAATTAAATTGTTTACTAAGATAATGACTCTGTACAAAATTGTTTCAACAGGGGCTGTTAAGAGAAGGATGTGGTTAAGTAGGTAAAAGGCAAGAAATTTTGATTGGGAAACAAATAAGTGCTCTGGATCTATAGAAAAACCTCAGTGAGCCAGGGACAAACCTAATGGGTAAGTTAGGGAGAGAGTTGCTACTTGCCTTGAAGATATATTAAACTTGATTGATATACAAAGCATCTTCTAATGCCAGTGACATATGCAAACTTGTCTGGGTCAAATTATTTTTTAAAATTCAATTTTCTTTGGAAGCTTACAGGTTGTATTTCATTAAGCCTAAAGATGTTTTTCTTTTGGCTGAAATGTTTTTCTCCATTTTTTCCTGCTTTACAATGTATTGACTATTATATTGGTCCTCTTGGGATTACTTTCGTGAAGTAGAGAACATCTCTCATTGTGCCTCTAATTTTATGCTATTGCTTCTATTTGTATTGTATTGTTTTAGGGTATTGCTTATCATTGTTGCATGGTTCTATTATAAAATTTTCATACTTGGCGAGTTGCTGCGTGCAATTTCAGTGAGAAAAGAAGCAAAATGGATATTATGTCTTCAGAGCACTGGTATACAGCAATGTACTTAGAGCTTCACAAACGACTCTGAGTATTTAGGTGTTCATTGATGTTGAGGCCAAAAACATTGAGAGTGCTCTTTGTGTTCCTATGGATAATTTAAGTACTTCCTAAATTGTATGAAAATGAAGGGAAAAAAACTGCCTGTGTCCTATAAATTAACTTAACCAATGGTACATTGCAGCATCCCTGGAGGGAAAAAAAATTTGGAAAGAGTGCCTACAAGCTAATCACAAAAAAACCCTCTCTAGACAAAAAAAAAAGATACTACAGAGGGTCAAAAAAAAAATCCTCCCAAACAGTGAGAAATTATTTGAGGATAGAGGGCAGGTTTCTTTGTGGGATCAATACCTATAAGATCATAAATAGCTAGAGAGGGAGATCAAATTATAATCATACAGATTTGTGGATTTCATTATCCCAAGTTAAGAAAGATTTTGTTTTGTTTTATTTTTTGAGGAGAAAGCCATGTCACACTGAGGAGAAATTATTCAAGTACTAGATGTTCAGTCATTTTTGAATCATGTCTAAAGACCCCACTTGGGGTTTTCCTGACAAGAATACTAGAGTGGTTTGCCATCTCTTCTTCAGTTCATTTTACAGATAAGGAAACTGAGGCAAACAGGGTTAAGTGACCTGCCCAGAGTCACACAGCTAGTAAGTGTCTGAATATGTATTTGAACTCATGAAGATGAGGCTTTCTGACTACAGCTCCAGTGCTCTATTCACTGCACCTCCTAGCTGCCCCAAGTACTAGATAGGGTATGCATATCATCAGAGATTAGGGGCTGCTGTGAAGTAGAAAGAGTTAATAGAAAGTCTCAAAGGGCCAACATTTAATATGTCCTATATGAAATCATTGGACTCTGAAGTCACAATGCTGGAATTTTTGTGAAGATGGGGAAATTGCCAGGTTTGATGTCAGGAAGACCTGTGTCCAAATCTGGCCTCAGAAATGTACTAGCTGTGTGATCCTGGGCAAGTCACTTAACCCCGTTTGTGTCAGTTTTCTCCTCTGTAAAATGATCTGGAGAAGGAAATGGTAAACTCTTCTAGTTTTTTTGTTTTGTTTGGTTTTTTTGTGGGGTAATGAGGGTTAAGTGACTTGCCCAGGATCACACAGCTAGTAAGTGTCAAGTGTCTGAATCTGGATTTGAACTCAATTCCTCCTGAATGCAGGACTGGTGCTTTATCCACCAAGCCACCTAGCTGCCCCTGTTCTAGTATTTTTGCCAAGAAAACCCCAAATGGGGTTATGAAGAGTCAGACATGACTGAAATGACTGAACAACAACAAAGATCAGTGATCACTTAGCAAACTTATATTCAGTTCAGCAATATCTATGAGCATAGACAGGAGAAGTGTCTAATTTTGTGCCAATATAGGTAGGCTACTTCAGAGGCTGATAGTCACAAGGAGAAGTGAAGAAAAAAGTGAATGTTTCCAAACTGTCACAATGAGTAGTGGGCTGATGAGTACCATGGATCTAAAGGTGTGGCTAGCTGGCCATGAAGGGGATAGAAGGCAAATTGTTTAGAATCATTTACTACAAAGAATGAGGCTATTTGAGAGAAAGACGGAGGACAATGGGAAAAGTCTATGGTGTAAAAGCAAAAGCAAAACTAATTTCAACTACCTCAAAAACATCGTCTCATGTTAAAGACCACTCAAGCAGAACAAGAGACCATGCCTAACAGCCAACATTAGAAGATGGGTTCATGAAATCTACTGAGAAATGGATCAGAGTAAATCAAAGAAAAACAAAGTATTGATGAGTATTGATTGATATTAGAAGCCAAATATTAGTGTAAATACAATTAGCAGAATAAACCCAAAGAAATGGAGCTATATTCTGACACTTAATACACTTGAGAGAAGTGGTTATGGTAAACCAAAAGCTGAATGAGATAAGACTTGCTTTAGAAAAAGAGGACCAGGTCACTTCGTACCCCTGTATACTTAAACTAAGTCCCATCCACAACCTTTTCTGGCTCCTTTCCATTCAGAGGACCTCAAACAGCAGGGCTTATGAGGATTGAACATGGAGAGTGTTTCACTGTATTCAATAGTGCATATCAAGTGACTATTGTATTATAGTAATTCTATGAGAGATATTTGCAAAAGATATATGAAAATATGTTATATGTTGTGAATTGTAAAATGATCCAGTGATTTTGGAGAGCAATCTGGAATTATGTCCAAAGAGTTATTAAATTACCTATAGCCTTTGATTCAGCAATACCACTCCCTGATCTATTTTCAGAGATGGTGAGGGGAAAAGGAAAAGAACCTATATGTCCTTGAATGTTTATAGTAGCTCTCTTTGTGGTGGCAAAGAACTGAAAATTGCAGGGATGCCCATCAACTGAGGAATGGCTGAACAAGTTGTGGTATATGATTGTGATAGAATACTATTGTGCTGTAAGAAATGATAAGCCCAATGATATTAGAAAAACATAGAAAGACTTGCATGAAATAATGAAGAATGAAATAAGCAGAACCAAGAGAACATTGTATACAGTAACAGTGATATTGTTTTTAAAATGACTTTGAACAAATGAGTTATTTTGTATATAATATCCAAATAAACTATAAAGGACCTTTGTAAAAAGATGCTATCTGCATCCAGAGAAAGAACTTAAAGAGTGTGTATAGAATAATTTTACATATATATGACTCTTCATGTCTAATGGTAGTCATCTCTAGGGTGTGGCGAGGGGATAAAAAGAAAAATTATATGAAGATTTTGTTGTATATTTAAAAGGAATAACAAGTTGTGCATAGTAGATTTGCAGTTTCATGTACAATCATCATTTTTATTGTACCATGTTATGGAAATGCTTGTTTTATTCCATAAATTTAAAATAAAATAAAATAATTAAGAAGTCTTTTAAAAAGATACATCCAGGGGCGGCTAGGTGGTACAATGGATAAAGCACCGGCCCTGGATTCAGGAGTACCTGAGTTCAAATCCGGCCTCGGAGACTTGACACTTACTAGCTGTGTGACCCTGGGCAAGTCACTTAACTCCAATTGCCCCGCAAAAAAAACCAAAAAGCAAACAAACAAAAAAAGATACATCCGTAGACAATGCAGAAGCTAGGCCTCTATGGACTGCCAGAGATCAATATTTATGCTTTATCAGTGTATGCTCAGAGTTCCCTAAGGAAATTATGGGTAGCAGAGAAAAGGTAGATAACATGGTAAATATTTCTAGTGTATGAGCATCACCTAAAACTAATTCCAGCTTATTCAAAGTATTAGCAGAGTATTGCAGGAAGTAATCTGAGGTCCAACACCTGGACACCCTGTCAATCTGTGTGGAAGATTTCAAGAAGACAAACATCAATGTGGGGAAGGATGCGGGTAGGCTCTGTTGACAGAGAAATGCTCCACCTATAGAAGGGGCCTGGAGTTTAACTTTGGTAACTCTCCACTGCCTACACCTTGGAAGTATCATTTCAGGAATCAATCTATAAGACAACAAGTATTTTTTGCATGCTGACTATGTGTCAGTCACTGTGCTCACTAGGCATCAGAACTCAGCTTAAGGATTAAAGTGTTCTTATTGAATGATAGAGATATGGGGATGTGGTGCATTGTATAGAATTCACCTCCAACAACTCCTGACCTTTCCAAGAGCCATCTGACCTCTCAGAGATAGAAGACCTCAGAAACCATTTGAAAAAACTATTAGTCGAGGCCATTATCATAGTATCCTGTACTCCATCCACATGTGGTGCAGAACAAGACTAGAAAAATTCAAATGCATAAAAATGACCACATGTTGAAGAGAACCAATGAGCTCAAGATACCCTGGTGTTGTAGGCTGAGATACTGGTGGAACTGGAGAGGCAAGAATTAGTCCACACACATTCTTACAATGCCAGCCAGTACTGCTGTAAGCAAAAGCTATGGTATAGACCTGGGCCGGTTTGGGTTAACTTTAGTCGCAGGTGAATCAATCTGGGATCCAGCTGTGGATGTTTTGTGCAAGAAGAGCATAAAGTAAGCTTTTAGGATTTTGTTGGGGAGGTCCTGAGATCCCAATAATTATTCTTTCAGGTTGTTTTTTTCCTCCTTTTTGATGACTTTTAACTGCTTTGAGAACTAAAAGTACTATGTGAGGACCTTGAATATATTTTTAGTAAGAGGACTTTTTTTTTTCATTTGAACCCTTGGATTCTGAATGATACATTGCACAAGGTGTTGAATAGAAGACTGAGAAAATTCAGGTATGTGTAGACTACTAGATTTTGAACATGAGAACTAAAGACCCAGTGCATACTGCTATGAGTTCAGGGTACCTCTGATTTTCTGCTTGACAATTATTGGGCTTTTATTGTGGAACTACACAATAGATATCATTGCATCCTCAGGGCAAGGAAAAACAAAAAGATGGGCTGTTTCTGGATAGAAGAATTCTACCAGTTGTAGCCCAAAGCAATTTAGGGGCCATCTGCCACTTTTCAGTGTCCTATGGGAAAGGTAGTGAGAAACATGAACTGCCTGCAAGTGTTGGCATATGTGGATTACCTCATCATAAGATCATAATAGATTTATAATTAGAAGGGACATTAGAAGTCATCTAGTACATTAACAAAAAGTAATCTAGTTCAGCCTCTTCCTTTTTTACATGAGGAAATTAAGACCACAGAATAGTTAATTAGTATTTCCTAGGTTACCCAAAGAATAAGAAAGCCAGGATTTAAACCCCACTGGACCTCTAACTCAGAATTACAGAAACATAGAATTACAAAATTAAGAGTCAGAAGAGACCTCAAAAGCACTCTAGGCCAACCCATACATAAAAGGAATCTCTACTATTACATATTCCAAAAGTGGTCATTCAGCCTCTACTTTAAGACCTCAAAGGTGATCTAACCTCCCACTACTCCAGGCAGCAAATGAAACTTTTGGGCCGTTCTAATAGCTAGAAAATTTATCCTGATATCTAGCTTAAATTTATCTCTTTGTGACTCCCATCAATTGACTCTAGTTCTGCCCATAAAGACAAGTCTAATCCTTCTGTCATGTGAGAGCCCTTCACATACTTGAACATAGCTATGGTGTCTCCTTTTAGTTTTTCTTCCTCCAGGTTAAATGTGCCCAGTTCCTTTAGCTTATACTCATAGAACATGGCAAAGACCCTTTGCCATCCCAATTGCTTTTCTCTGGAAATTCCCCTGTTTATCACATCCTTCTTAACCTGGGGAACTCAAAACTGAACACAATGCTTCAGATAAGTTACGATGAGGGCAGAGTACAATGAGACTATTGTCTCCCTATTCCTGGAAGCTATACCCCATTTTATGCAGCCCCAAATTAGATTCACTTGTTTCAGCTGCCACATCACTGCTGATTGAGATTGCAATGCAATAAAACTCCTAGTTCTTTGTCAGAACAAATGCTATCTAATCTTTGATCTTGATAATAATAACCATCATTATTATTAAGTAATAGCTAACATTTATGTAGTGCTTACTATGTGTCAAACATCTTTGATTATTTATATCATTATCATTGTTTGATTAATTATTTGATTTGATCCTCACAACTCTTGGAGGTAGGTGCTATTATTATCCCCACTTTACAAATGAGGAAACTGAGGTGAATAGGAGTTAAATGACTTGCCCACAATAACACAGATAGTGTATAAGGCTGTATGTGAACACAGATCTTTCTAACTCTAGGCCCAACTACTCCATCCACTATATACCACCTAGTTATGTTTAGTCCAGTGCTCTAACCTGTCAAGATCTTTTTGGATCCCAACTTTATAGTCCAATATGTTAACGACCACTCCTAATATTTTGTCATCTTCAAAATTGTTAAATATAACATCATTGCCATCATCCAAGTCATTGATAAAAATATAAAATGGCACAGGGCCAAGCAGAATCCCTGGGATATGCACATGGAGACCTCCCATCACTTCGACACTGAATCACGTCTCTTTGAATCTGACCCCCTGACCAGTTCTGGATCCATCTGATTGTATTCTCTAATCTATATCTCACCGTCTTCTTCCCAAGAATTGTATGAGATACTCTATCAGAGTTCTGCTAAAAATATAGGTATCCACACCATCCCCCTTAACTTTGGTTATTCTTCTTAGTTTAGTTATTCAGTTGAAAAAGGAAATAAGATTCATTTGGCATGACTTATCTTTGATGTAGTCATGCTGGCTTTTTGTAATCACCACTTCCTTTTCTGCTGTTTGCCAACCATCTCTTTGAAAATGCATTCTATAAATTTCCAATAATCAAAGTCAAGCTCCCTGGCCTCTAGTTTGCCCACTATTCTCTTCCCATTTTTACAGTTGGGACATTGTTGGTATCCTCTTGTTTTCCATGATCTTTTATATATTACTAATAACAGAATAACCATCACATCTGCCATTTAAAATATGTATATTTCATGTAAACTTGAATTCATTAAGGATAGTTAGAAAATCTCTTACCACTTCCTTATCTTAGTTTGGAGTCCTGTGAATTAGAATTGTAAGACATCCAGAAAATGAATTCTTCTCAAACTTTGCTTCACATACACCCTATCCAGGTAATTTTTCAAAGATTTTGTAAATGTGGTTACTCTCTCTACCAATTCACATCATGACTTTTAGAAATTCATATAATGCCTAGGGGAGGTTAGGTGGCACAGTAGATAAAGCACCATCCCTGGATTCAGGAGGGCCTGAGCTCAAATCCAGCCTCAGATACTTGACACTTACTAGCTGTGTAACCCTGGGAAAGTCATTTAACCCTCATTGTCCCACCCCTGCCCCCAAAAAAGAAATTCCTATAATGTCTCAGAGTTTCTATGACCAAAAAACCCACCAGCCTATGGCCTGGTCTGATAGCCCCTTATGAATTTAACTAGGTTGATCCTCTGCCAACAGATATATAGACTTTCTCCAGATCAGTATCTGACCAGAGTATGCATTTTGTTGGCATAGCTTTTGAGAACCCAAAGTTATAGTCAGACCATGATAAGGGAATGGAGTAGGATTTTAAAGGACATCTGGGCAAGTTATTTCTCATTTTTGTAGAGATGATAACATTTGGTGGAATCAGCCAAATGATTCACTCACTGCACAACTAAGTATAACCAGTGTGCCTGTAAAGAAATAATTAAAACAAAAAAAGGAGGGAGAAGAAATAATAACCAAACTCCATTGCATGCCCTTCCTCTACCACTGGTATTATGCTGGTAGTAAACTGAATGAAATCATCATTCTTTTCTACTCTACTATATAAATAATTTTTCTCTATGGGCAAGTGAGCAATCAACATTTTTCAAGAATGAATAATGGGATATTTTACAGGAATAGAAAGTTAAGGAGAGGTTTTTGTTGTCGTTGTTGTTTCCTGGTAATCATAAAAGTAGACCAATCTCTTACTCTCCGGTGGAAGGCCTGTACTTGAATCCCCTGTTTGACATAAGGCCAAAGATGACTTAGAAATGCAGTAAATTTTCAAACATTTTCTTTCAGACACAAGAAAGAGTTCTCATTTTAATAAAAATTGTTTAGTAAGGCCACTCTACTCACATGACAGATGCCACCATTTTGACTACATGGACCAGTTATTCACCAGTTGATTGGCCGAATCACAATGAATTAATCTGGAGAAATCGGTCATGAGTATAATCACAGCCTATTCAGTGATGCAAATTATAGGAGATGGTTAACTTGAGTAATACCTTCCATCATTATAAGGTATGTGTTAAAACATAATTTGACAAATTTGTTGACATATGCCAAGTGCTGACATATGATGCAAGTGTTTCAAATTATGATTAATGTGCAAATTTAGAGGCAAAAATTATTATCCCTGACCCTAAATGGCCTCATCTGTCTGTCTGTCTGTCTTTCTGTCTCTCTCTCTGTTGCATGGCCAAAAACAACTGGTCCATCAATTTACTGATGTATATAACTGCTCAGGAGATTCGTTGATAGAATCCAAAGGGTTCAGCCCACATTATGAGTCACTACTTTAAAAAAAAAGACTCGAAAACACATGTTGTTCTGACAAGGGATCTGTAGCATCATCTTTCCATCCAGGGAACAGTACGTTTTTTTAATCCAATTTTAGAGATGTCTTTCAGAACTAAGTACATTTGAGGTTATAACTAATCCAAATAACCTTTGTGATTATTCCAGAACATTTAGAATTATGTGTGTTTCGTGAGCAAAATATTTTTTTTCTGACTGCCCTCATATATAAATTCTACCATTCCAATTTCATCTGAGGAAACAGTTTATGAATGAAAACTGTCTGGCCCTGAATGAGTTCTAGATCTGGAAGTTAATGATTTTTTCCCCAAAGGAAAACAAATAAGCCACTGCTTATCTTAAGCATTTGGCATGAAAGTTAAAACATTTTCAGTATGCCAAAAAAAAAAAACCCTACAGTATTTCTTTTTCCTGTCTACTAAACTAGTGAATAATTTCAAGGTTAATATTGTTATGTCTTTTTAATTAGAAATCACTCCTTTATTGGTCAATCTGGGAAATAGAAAAACCTATGCATCAAATGCAGTGGAGAACTTAATGGTATTTTTATGCTATAATTGCTCTGATTAATTTGGTTTAAATTTTCTTTATGTAGGATTAAGAAATCATATTTTATTTCAAGTACCAAGATAGTTTATCACTTGACATGTTTGTTAGGTTGGCAGAAAGGGGGCAGTTCAAATGAAGCAATGAACATAATGAACTTTATTCTTGCCAGTGCACAAGGAACTTACTGATAGTAAGAAGCATGACAAATTCAGCGTTTCCTAGGTAAAATTTGAGTAGGTTCACATGCCAGTGTATTAGGGTGGCTAGACCCAAAGGCACCAGGCTATTTGGCACATCCTGTTACTCAATACTCATACATTATGATTATATATATATATATATGCACATATATGTGTGTGTATATACGCACACATACATACATAAGATATGAAATCCTCTTTTTTCTGGTCCCTTTGGGTCCTAGATTAATTTTATAACCTCCAAAGTACATTTAGTGCCCAGTAGGGTTGAATTCCCGCCCATTCATAAAGTCCAACTCAAATGTTACTTCCTCTTCTCTGATTCACCCTGACAGTTATTATCCTCTCCTCTCACATAGCACTTTGATGCATTTGTAATGCAGTATTGTTTATTGTCACTGTCGATGTCTGTATCTTTCATATTAAGTTATTAGCTCCTTGGGGTCAGGAGCCCTATTTTATTTAAATTGTATTCTCTCCCCCTTTTGTCTTAAACTTTTCCCACTTGTGACCCCTTTTCACCCAAGACATTTTTTACATGACCGCAAATATATAGGTATATACAGGTTTATAAAATAGGTCTACATAACCTTTTACTGTTGCCAAATTTTTTGTGATACCCACATTCAGTTACAC